>NC_091282.1:313432849-313735879 GCF_032444005.1 Ranitomeya imitator | reverse complement strand
CGCATGCGACTATCCTCCGATAACGTTGACCGGCTTACTTTCCTGAAAATGAACCAGGCCTGGATCTCGCAGGAATTTGCCACTCCTCTGCCTGATTAAGTAATTGGGTGTCATCCAGGTCTCCTGCTGTGTTCATCTTTCTACCACCTGAACTGCTATTCCTGGGCTCCAACACCGCCAGTTGCGGCTCAGAAGTGCAGGCTGCACAGTAAAAACATACGACCCAGTGTTATTGGGTTTCAGTAACGTCAGCTGATCCCCAGCTGTGTAGCCGGCAATGTGTCCTGCGACCGCCACGCTAGCACAACAACCTAAATGTAAGGGAACCTGTCCCACCCCCCCCGTCGTTTGTTACTGAAAGAGCCATCTTATGCAGCAGTAATGCTGCACAAGGAAAAGGTAGCTCTTTTTTTTTAGCTCCTTGCACACGCAGAACTTAACACTTATAAAATGTGTTCACTGATACCGTTATACCGTCTCGGAGCTGGGACTTTCCTTCGTAATGTGATGCAGCACAGCCGTCATTCCTACCCCCTTGGTGCCATGCGCTGCCTCCTCAGCGTTGTTTTAAGCTGTCACGGAGCCTGCGCTGTTCTGTTATCCCTTGGGCATGCCCTATTTGCGCTGCCTGTCTTCTGACATAATTTGGTGTCAGGCTGGCTGCGCCTGTGCGGCCGCGCTGCCCGAGATCTCACCTCGCAGTGTCTTCTGATTGAGTCACACTGCGGGCCTGGAATCCATGGGCATGCGCAGTGCATATCTTCCCCTCGGGCTCTCGCTCATTTCCCTCCGCCTTCTTTAGACTGTGCGCCGTCAGCTGATCCCTAGCATGCCACGGCCGTGACACCGCACAGTCTGAAGAAGAGGGAAGGAGGGGAGTGAGAGTCGAGGATATGCACTGTGCATGCCCATGGTTCCAAGGCCCGCAGTGGGATTACGTTAGACGAGACTGCGAGGTGGGATCTGGAGCAGCGTGGACGCACAGGCACTGACAGCCTGACACCAAATTATGTCAGAAGACAGGCAGCGCAAATAGGGCATGCCCAAGGGCTAACAGAACAGCGCAGGCTCCGTGACAGCTTAAAACAACGCTGAGGAGGCAGCGCACGGCACCAAGGGGATAGGAATGACAGCTGTGCTGTGTCCCATTACGAAGGAAATTCGCACCTCCGGGACGGTTTAACGGTATAAGGGGACACATTTTTAGTGTTTACTTCGGTGTTTGCAAGGAGCATAATTAAAAGAGCAACCTTTTCCTTTTGCATCCTTAGTGCTGCACAAGATGGCTCTTTCAGCTACAAACGTCTTGGGGGGGGGGGTTAAAGGTTCCCTTTCAACTTGCTCCAATCAGGCTTCGGCCTACACTCTGTTCCTCTGCTCCTCCTGCTGTCCCTGGGCTCTAACACCGCCAGTTGGTGCCTGGAAGTGCTGTGTGCACAGTCAACAGTCGCTCCTCGGTTATTGGGGTTCAGTAACGTCAGCTGATCCCCAGCTGTGTGTGCGGCAATACCTCCAATCTGCTCCTCCTGCTGTCCCTGGGCTCTAACACCGCCAGTTGGTGCCTGGAAGTGCTGTGTGCACAGTCAACAGTCGCTCCTCTGTTATTGGGGTTCAGTAACGTCAGCTGATCCCCAGCTGTGTGTGCAGCAATACCTCCAATCTGCTCCTCCTGCTGTCCCTGGGCTCTAACACCGCCAGTTGGTGCCTGGAAGTGCTGTGTGCACAGTCAACAGTCGCTCCTCTGTTATTGGGGTTCAGTAACGTCAGCTGATCCCCAGCTGTGTATCCGGCAACGTGTCATGCGACCGCCACGCTGGCACAACTAAAATGTAAGGGGACCTGTCCCCCCCCCCCCCTAGGCGTTTGTTACTGAAAGAGCCACCATGTGCAGCACTAATACTGCACAAGGGAAAGGTCGCTCTTGAAATTATGCTCCTTGCAAACGCTGAACTACACACTCATGTAATGTGTCCCCTCACACCGTCCAACCGTCCCGGAGGTGGGACTTTCCTTTGTAATGTGACGCAGCACAGCCGTCATTGCTACCCCCTTGGCACCGTGCGCTGCCTCCTTAGCGTTGTTTGATTCCGTCATGGAGCCTGCGCTGTTATGTTATCCCTTGGCCATGCACAGTTTGCGCTGCCCGTCCTCTGACATCATTTGTTGTCATCCTGGCTGCGCCTGTGCGTCCACGCTGCCCGAAATCACACCTCGCAGTGTCGTCTAATGTGATCCCACAGTGGGCCTGGTATCCATGGCCATGCGCAGTGCATATACTAGCCTCTCACTCCCCTTCTTCACGCTTCTTCAGACTAGGCGGCGTCAGCTGATCCCTAATAGCATGCCACGGCCGTGACGCCGCACAGTCTGAAGAAGCAGGAAGGAGGTGAGTGAGAGGCGATGATATGCACTGCGCATGCCCATGGATCCCTGGCCCGCAGTGGGACTACATTAGATGACACTGCAAGGTTGGATCTCGGGCAGCTTGGACGCACAGGCACTGCCAGCCTGACACCTACATGATGTCAGAAGACGGGCACCGCTAACTGTGCATGGCCAAGGGATAACATTACAGCGCGGGCTCCGTGACAGAACCAAACAACGTTGAGGAGGTGGCGCCCGGCACCAAGGGGGTTGGAATGACGGCTGTGCTGTGTCACATTACAAAGGAAAGTCCCACTTCCGGGATGGTTTGACGGTGTGAGGGGACACATTATATGAGTGTGTACTTCAGCGTTTGCAAGGAGCATAATTTTCGGAGCCACCATTTTCCATGTGCAGTATTACTGCTGTACAAGATGGCTCTTTCAGCAACAAATGCCTGGGGGGGGGGGGGGTTAAAGGTTCCCTTTCAACTTGCTCCACTGCAGGCTTCGGCCTACACTCTGCTCCTCTTTGATTCCCTGGGTTTCAACACTGTCAGTTGCCACCTGGAAGTGTTGTCTACACAGAAAAAACACTAGGTGATGTGTCAGTGGGGTTCAGCACCGCCAGCTGTTCCCCTGCTGTGTAGTCGGCAACGTCTCCAGCACAAGCCACGCTGGCACAACAGAACAAAAGCTGCCACCAGTGCAGGCTTCGGCCTACACTCTGCTCCTCTCCTCCTCCTGCTGACCCTGGGCTCAAACACCGCTAGTTTTTGCCCGGAAGTGCTAGCTGCACAGAGAAAAACACCAGCCAATGTGTTAGTGGGGTTCAGCAACGCCAGCTGTTCCCCTGCTGTGTAGCCGGCAACGTGACCTGCAAACGCCACGCAGGCACATGAACTGAAATTAAAGGGAACCTGGCCCCACCCCCCCAGGTGTTTCTATGTATAACAGCCACCTAGTACAGCAGTACTGCTGCATTTGTACAAGGTGGCTGACTTTTTATCCTTGCCCACGTGGAACTCAACACGTACAAAATGTGTCTCATTGAGACCATTCCACTGTCCCTGAGGTGTGACTTTCCTTTCTAATGATACGCAGCACCCCCCTTGGTAGCGTTTCCCGTCTTTTGTCATCATGGTTAGCTGGCTGCGCCTGTGCATCCGCCCTGCTAGAAACAACGCCCCTCGTTGTCATATTTATTTTGTCAGCGAGGGTGTGGTTTATGGGCACGAGCAGTGCATATGTTCGCCTGTCTTAACTCATCTCCTTCCGCCTTCTTCAGACTGTGCGGCCTCCTGGCCGTGGTAGGCGATAAGGGATCAGCTGAGGCCGCCCAGTCTGAAGCAGGTGTAAGGACATGTGTGAGCGGCAAACCTATTTACTGCACAAGGCCACGAATCCCAGCCACGCAGTGTGATTTTTTGAAAACACACTGTGGGTCTGGGATTCATGTCCATCGCTAACCGCAACGGCCGACATGAAATGAGGTCAGAAGACAGGAAGCGCTCACAGCGCATGGCCAAGGGATCACAATAGCGCAGACTCCTGTACAGCAAATAACAACGCTCAGGAATCTGCGCCCAGTACCTAGGTGCAAATTTTGACACCTGTGCTGCGTCTCCCTAAAAAGACAAGTCACGCCTCCACAACTGTTTGACAGTATAATGGGCTAAATAGTGTACGTGTTTTATTCAGCGTGTGCAAGGAGCAAAATTAAGAGAGCAACCTTTGACTTGTGCATCATTAATGCTGTTCAAGGTGTGGCTCTTGTACCTTGCAACACCTGAGGGGGGGTTAAAGGTTACCTTTGAAATTGGTTCAACTAGGCTTCGGCCTACACTCTGCTCCTCTCCTCCTCCTGCTGACCCTGGGCTATAACACCGCCAGTTGTAGCCTGGAAGTGCTAGCTGCACAGAGAAAAACACCAGCCAATGTGTTAGTGGGGTTCAGCACCGCCAGCTGTTCCCCTGCTGTGTAGCCGGCATCGTGTCCAGCACAAGCCACGCTGGCACAACTGACCAAAAGCTGCCACCAGTGCAGGCTTCGGCCTACACTCTGCTCCTCTCCTCCTCCTGCTGACCCTGGGCTCAAACACCGCCAGTTTCTGCCCGGACAAGCTAGCTGCACAGAGAAAAACACCCACCATTGTGTCAGTGGGGTTCAGCACCGCCAGCTGTTCCCCCGCTGTGTAGCCGGCATCGTGTCCAGCACAAGCCACGCTGGCACAACTGACCAAAAGCTGCCACCAGTGCAGACTTCGGCCTACACTCTGCTCCTCTCCTCCTCCTGCTGACCCTGGGCTCAAACACCTCCAGTTTCTGCCCGGAAGTGCTAGCTGCACAGAGAAAAACACCAGCCAATGTGTTAGTGGGGTTCAGCAACGCCAGCTGTTCCCCTGCTGTGTAGCCGGCAACGTGACCTGCAAACGCCACGCATGCACATGAACTGAAATTGAAGGGAGCCTGCCCCCCACCCCCAGGTGTTTCTATGTATAACAGCCACCTTGTACAGCAGTACTGCTGCATTTGTACAAGGTGGCTGACTTTTTCTCCTTGCCCACGTGGAACTCAACACGTACAAAATGTGTCTCATTGAGACCATTCCACTGTCCCTGAGGTGTGACTTTCCTTTCTAATGATACGCAGCACCCCCCTTGGTAGCGCTTCCCGTCTTCTGACATCATTGGTTGGCTTGTTGCGCCTGTGCGTCCGCCCTGCCTGAAACAATGCTCCTCGTTGTCTTGCTTATTTTGACTGCGAGGGTGTGATTGATGGGCATGAGCAGTGCATATCTTCGCCTGTCTTAACTCATCTCCTTCCGCCTTCTTCAGACTGTGCAGCCTCATGGCCGCGGCATGCGAGAAGGGATCAGCAGAGGCCGCCCAGTCTGAAGCAGGTGTAATGACGTGTGTGAGCGGCCAAAATATTTACTGCTCAAGGCCACGAATCCCAGCACCGCAGTGTGACTTTATGAAAAGGCACTGTGGGTCTGGGATTTATGGCCATCGTTAACCGCACCGGCCAACATGAAATGAGGTCATAAGACGGGCAGCTCTAACAGGGCATTGCCAAGGGATAACACAAGAGCGCAGACTCCTGCTCAGCAAATAACAACGCTCAGGAAGCTGCGCCAAGCACCAAGGCGTTATTTGGGACACCTGTGCTGCGTCTCCTTAAAAAGCCAAGTCACGCATCCACTACAGTTTGACTGTAGAATGGGCTAAATTGTGTACGTCTTTCATTCAGCGTGTGCAAGTAGACAAATTAATAGAGCAACTTTTCACTTGTGCAGCATTAATACTGCACAAGGTGTGTCTCTTGTACTTTGTAACACCTGAGGGGGGGTTAAAGGTTTCCTTTGAAATTGGTTCAACTAAGCTTCGGCCTACACTCTGCTCCTCTCCTCCTCCTCCTGCTTCAACACGGGCTCAAACATCGCTAGTTTTTGCCCGCAAGTGCTAGCTGCACAGAGAAAAACACACGCCATCGTGTTAGTGGGGTTCAGCAACGCCAGCTGTTCCCCCACTGTGTAGCCGGCAAAGTGTCCTGCAAACGCAACGCAGACACAAAGCTGCCTCCAGTGCAGGCTTCGGCCTACACTCTGCTCCCCCTGCTTACCCTTTGCTCCAACACCGCTAGTTGGGGCTCTAGGAAGACAATCTTTAATAGGCAACGCATCCGGGTTCCAGCACCGCCAGCTGGTTCTCGGCAGTGTTCTTGTCACAGGTACTCCCTCGTGCCAAGCCTGGTTTCAGCACCGTCAGCTGTTTCCGGGTTGTGTCAAGTTCACTGAGACGCCTATGCTTGCCCCGTCGTGGTGCGGTCGGGTTAGCCAACTCCAGGGTGCCTCCAGTTTAGGAGCTTCCTATGTGGGCTGCGTGAACTGGTAGTCAAGGCTGGTTCTGTAGTGCCAGTAGGCCCAGCTCCCCCTGTAGGACTGTTGGGGTTCGGTAACTGCGGCTGCCTCGCGGCCTAGCTGTTCTCTCCTCTCCTGTGGGCCTTCGGGTCCACCACCTGGTTCCAGCACCGTCAGCTGGTTCCGGGCCGAGCCTTTGGCTTAGGTGCCTCCTCCTGGGTATCCGAGTTCCGCCAACGTCAGGCGGTCCTTGGTAGTGCTTTTAAGCGCGGGCACCTACAGCTTAGTAACCGGGTTCCAGCACCGTCAGCTGGTCCTCGGTGCCATTGGCTCTTGCACACTGGGGCAACGCATCCGGGTTCCAGCACCGCCCGCTGGTTCTCGGCAGTGTTCTTGTCACAGGTACTCCCTCGTACCAAGCCTGGTTTCAGCACCGTCAGCTGTTTCCGGGTTGTGTCAAGTTCACTGAGACGCCTATGCTTGCCCCGTCGTGGTGCGGTCGGGTTAGCCAACTCCAGGGTGCCTCCAGTTTAGGAGCTTCCTATGTGGGCTGCGTGAACTGGTAGTCAAGGCTGGTTCTGTAGTGCCAGTAGGCCCAGCTCCCCCTGTAGGACTGTTGGGGTTCGGTAACTGCGGCTGCCTCGCGGCCTAGCTGTTCTCTCCTCTCCTGTGGGCCTTCGGGTCCACCTCCTGGTTCCAGCACCGTCAGCTGGTTCCGGGCCGAGCCTTTGGCTTAGGTGCCTCCTCCTGGGTATCCGAGTTCCGCCAACGTCAGGCGGTCCTTGGTAGTGCTTTTAAGCGCGGGCACCTACAGCTTAGTAACCGGGTTCCAGCACCGTCAGCTGGTCCTCGGTGCCATTGGCTCTTGCACACTGGGGCAACGCATCCGGGTTCCAGCACCGCCCGCTGGTTCTCGGCAGTGTTCTTGTCACAGGTACTCCCTCGTGCCAAGCCTGGTTTCAGCACCGTCAGCTGTTTCCGGGTTGTGTCAAGTTCACTGAGACGCCTATGCTTGCCCCGTCGTGGTGCGGTCGGGTTAGCCAACTCCAGGGTGCCTCCAGTTTAGGAGCTTCCTATGTGGGCTGCGTGAACTGGTAGTCAAGGCTGGTTCTGTAGTGCCAGTAGGCCCAGCTCCCCCTGTAGGACTGTTGGGGTTTGGTAACTGCGGCTGCCTCGCGGCCTAGCTGTTCTCTCCTCTCCTGTGGGCCTTCGGGTCCACCACCTGGTTCCAGCACCGTCAGCTGGTTCCGGGCCGAGCCTTTGGCTTAGGTGCCTCCTCCTGGGTATCCCAGTTCCGCCAACGCCAGGCGGTCCTTAGTAGTGCTTTTAAGCGCGGGCACCTACAGCTTAGTAACCGGGTTCCAGCACCGTCAGCTGGTCCTCGGTGCCATTGGCTCTTGCACACTGGGGCAACGCATCCGGGTTCCAGCACCGCCCGCTCTTTCTCGGCAGTGTTCTTGTCACAGGTACTCCCTCGTGCCAAGCCTGGTTTCAGCACCGTCAGCTGTTTCCGGGTTGTGTCAAGTTCACTGAGACGCCTATGCTTGCCCCGTCGTGGTGCGGTCGGGTTAGCCAACTCCAGGGTGCCTCCAATTTAGGAGCTTCCTATGTGGGCTGCGTGAACTGGTAGTCAAGGCTGGTTCTGTAGTGCCAATAGGCCCAGCTCCCCCTGTAGGACTGTTGGGGTTCGGTAACTGCGGCTGCCTCGCGACCTAGCTGTTCTCTCCTCTCCTGTGGGCCTTCAGGTCCACCACCTGGTTCCAGCACCGTCAGCTGGTTCTCGGCAGTGTCTTTTGCTCTGGTACCTTCTGCTCCCCATCCTGGTTCCAGTACCGTCAGCTGGTTACGGGTAGAGCCTTTGGCTTAGGTGCCTCCTTCTGGGTATCCAAGTTCCACCAACGTCAGGTGGTCCTTGGTAGTGCTTTCAGGCACGGGTACCTCCTGCTTAGTAACCGGGTTCCAGTAACGTCAGCTGGTCCTCGGTAGTTCCATTGGCTCTTGGACCTTCGGCTACCCATCCGGGTTCCAGTACCGTCAGCTGGTTCTCGGCAGTGTCTTTTGCTCTTGTACCTTCTGCTCCCCATCCTGGTTCCAGTAACGTCAGCTGGTTCCGGGCAGAGCCTTTGGCTTAGGTGCCTCCTTCTGGGTATCCGAGTTCCGCCAACGTCAGGCGGTCCTTGGTAGTGCTTTTTAGCACGGGTACCTCCTGCTTAGTAACCGGGTTCCAGTAACGTCAGCTGGTCCTCGGTAGTTCCATAGGCTCTTGAACCTTCGGGTAGCCATCCGAGTTCCAGTTCCATCGCTGGTTCATGGCATTTTCTCAGCCTTCTTGTACCTTCTGCTACATTTCCAAGTTGAAGACCCTAAAGTCGACGACCCGGAAGACCACCCCGATGACGACGACGACGACCCGGAAGACCACCCCGATGACGACGACGACGGCAGAGACGACGACGGCTGAGACGACGACGGCGGAGATGACGACACTGGAGACGACGACCCTGGAGACGATGACATGGAAGACCGAGAAGCAGAAGAACAAGAGGCTGCAGAACAAAGAGCAGAAGAACATTAAGCATAAGACTTAATATCAGAGCAAAAGATATTATCTAAATTATATGCAGAAGAAGACTAAGCAGTGTATGGGGGTGAGTCCGTTCCTCCTCGTGGTGCCCCTGGATAAAGCCTGATGCTGCAGGCCAAACTGAACGCGGACAAATGTAACTTTTGTGACTGGCAGAACGGAAGGTGTAATCTTCAAACTTTTATAGATAACAACTACGGGAATGCCTGTCACAAATGAGAATATGATGAAGAGGTAGAATAGGAAGAATAATAATAGTTGAATAAAATGAATATGAAGAATGTAATAAAAAAAAAAAAAGGTAAAGGATGAAGAAGAAGATGAATAAGGTGAAGAAGAAGTTGATGTCAAAGATGCTGATGATGATGAAGATGAAAGTGTGTGAAAAGAAAAAAAAAAAGAAAAAAAAGAAGGGGAAGGGCGTGGAATAGTGAAACATCAATATCTGACAAAATAAAAAAAAAAATTTACATAGTCAATATCTTTGTCACTCCGAACGTCTTAAAAAAAAACAAAAAACATGCTATTCTATTTGATTGGGATAAACCTCTATGACTTTAATGTCTCCGCCACCTCCCCAAATACATCCGGCATTATTCTTAGTTGTTTTCCTTCATGTAGAATGAACCTACAAGGCAAGAAAGGGTTTAGTTTAATTCCGATATTTTGGTCCCATTGACTTGCATTGGGATCGGGTATCGGTATCGGCGATATCCGATATTTTTTGAATATCGACCGATCCTATCCGATACCGATACTTTCCGATATCGGAAGGTATCGCTCAACACTAATCAGGACCCACAGCTAGACATTTTTGCTTTATCCAACAGCTATTTTAACAATCTAATTTTGCATTTATTGTACCTTATTTTGCGTTTATTGTTTCACATGTGAATCGCTTTGAAAACACTGTGTTTTGTGGCTACAACCCATCTACTATTAAATAAATTCTCCAAAAGAAAAGGCGGGTTTTAACGGCACTGAAAGCTGTACAATTTACATTAATTTATAATACTATCTGATCCTGTATGGATAGGACGGTCCGAGGCTTGCTGCTGGTGTGGGTGGTGCTCAACATGTGAAGTCCACAATCGATGAAGCATATGTAATAATAATAATAATAATAATATAAGAATAAATGTGGCACTCACCCTGTTGTACAGATAAATTGATGTCCTTTATTTAGCACAAAGCTGTCCCATAGAAGCGCAAGTGCGCGAAACGGCCGTCGTCTTGTCTTTCACTCCCCGCACCCCATTTCATCTGCCTTTGCCGAAAAATGTCTGTAGCCAGCTAAGTGCTAAATAAAGGACATCAATTTATCTGAACAACAGGGTGAGTGCCATATTTATTCTTATATATTAAATAAATTGCACCTCTATTTTGTGCACAGTGTTCAACTAGCAATTACTAGACTCCTTTCTAAGGATTTCTTATGCGAGTCAACAGTGGTATTTGCAAGCGCAGTAGTGTTGCACTGTTTTATATATTTCTAATGGACAGCACACAAATTCCTAACTGCAGCTACATCCTCAATTGAGGATTTAGAGGACGCACCAGTGTTATACCATATGCACTAGATTTTGGAATAAGCCTGCAGGGATTTGTCTAAGCACCGACTCACAACCCCTGAAGAAGCGTGATGCGAAACGGCTTCAGCATGTGGGAAACACAAGTACCCTAGGAATCTTTAATAATTTGATTTTTCCCTACCTTCTATGATAAACGAAAAATTCTAAGATATTGTGCATTGGTACTTCTAATTGAGACATCCCGCTGTAACTATACATTATTCTGCACTTGCATCTTATTATTTGTATTTTAGATTATGCATTTGCACTTATGTCACAAATATGGAAATGGCTCTTGTGATGAATATGAATTTATCTTCTATGCATTAGCACTTTATTAAGTAGATTGCTTATTGACTAAACATGAACTTAGTATTCATGCATTTGCAATTTGCTGAGTAGATGGCCTACTGATTGACAATAATTCTTTAGTATATTACATGGAAACATAGGATTTTGTCCCTAGCCTAATTATTAATATTTTTACAAGTGATGCATGATCATGAAAAAAAACATGCCCTATACTCTCTTCAACCAAATTACAATAATTATACATTATGAAAATATTATGCGGTGGAAATACATTATCTATTATAAACCTAAAATATCCCCTGCATATTATCTTTCCGTGCAGCAATGAGCAAAATAATTTTTTTCAGCTTTCGTCTAATTACCAATATGTTTTTCTTTTTGAGGTTCTTCCCCTGTATTTTAAATATTCATTTTAATTATTTCTAATAAATGTCGTAAGTTTTAAATATTTGCATATATCTCATCTTTATCCCGGAGATTTATAAATGTCCAGGCTGTGTTTATACAGCATATACTTTGGCTGAAGTGGTACGCACTAACTATATTTAGGATTGGTTGATTAATTAGTCTTTGGAAAATGCCTGCAGGGATTTGTCTAGGCACTGACTCACAACCATTGTTACAATTCATCACTATATCTTGGCTTGGTGATAAGTACTATGTGTAGGTCACACCAAACTTAGCACACCACTTTTATAGACCTTCTCCAAAAATTAGAAGCCCACAAGTCACTAAAATTACATTTCTAAAGGTCTAGACATGGAAAGCTAAAATATATTTTGTTAGTTATATGTGTGACTATGAATATAATTAGGGTCAGACTATCCCATCATAATAAGAGAAGATCCCCTGGTTGGCCCAGGCTCACAGTAATGGATCTCAAGCAGAAGACAACCCCACGTAGATGTAACTAGAGATGAGCGAATCGCTTCATGCAAACTCGGTCTACGGTCCAGGTCAGTTCACTGAGGACGGCTTATGATTAGCCAGGCTGGCGAGATGTGACCTGTGCAATGCATAATACACAAATGTCATCATGCCAGGCCAATGAATCAGAATAGGTAACCTTGGACGCTCAGGGAAATTCACTCCTGGACCCTAGGTTTGGGTTGCACGAAGCGATTAGCTAACCACTAGCGCTGACTTTGGAGACGATCACCATTAGGATTTATAAGCTCTATTTCAGACTTTGATGATATCTCCTATGTGAGCAATTATAACAACAAAGTTTAAAATACAATTTAAACTAAATGTGCACTTCTTTATATAGACCCCAGTCCGGCAATGATTATTGACGATCAGTAGACTGTCTGGGTCTTTGCAATGATACACAGTGTATTTTATTTTTTTAAAGAAAAGTCATGGTCATTAGTACTAAATACTTAAAGTATAAACTTACTCAGCTGCTTCCTTCTTCCGGCAGACACAACAGCAACATAACAATGATAGCAGGAGAATTAACAGAACTATAACAAGTACCCCGGCTCCTATTACTCCCATACGCTGATTGGCTTCTGTAATAAAGAGAAAATGATAGAAGGTATTACGGATAATCCCAATCACCCAGTATCATCCTTTTATACAGCTTTCTAATTAGAGAAGGATGAAATGACGTCCATTAAATCATAAAAGTAAGAAATTGCATTTTAATGGCACCAGAACAAAGGTACGGAACATGGAAAGTGAGATACGGTAGTGCACAATGTGCAAGAATTTGTATAGTTTATATTAAAATGTATGTGTCTTTTGGAACATTAAAAAATGAAAAATGTATATAAAATGCTATTAACCTGCAGATATGGGGTTAAACTGCAGTGTTCTGAACCTGCCCAGCACCAGCAATTAGAGCCCTCCTGCCGGGAAAAAATTAACTTCATTCCGCCTGGCAGCATTTGGGTTTCAGTCACAGGGGTGGCGCTGGTGCGGGACTAAGCATTAGGGCTGGGTGTCAATCAATGCTCGGGCTGAAACAGTGGCCGACGGACTGTGGGCAACACCACGCCCTTGCCCACTATCACTGCTATCTCCATCCTCAGGATGCAGTCAACTGTGATTACACTGATGGACGACAAAGCCGCTAGCCCCATTTTCCACCAATCAGTATGTGAGAAGGCTGACACGATGATGTAATTTCATCATATCAGCTGTGCGGAGACTCATAGCATTGGGGGAACGGGAGCGAGGTGAGTAAGTGTATTGTTGTGAGTATGTGTGTTGCTGTTTTTTTTTCATGTGTATGGGATGTTTTCACATACAGTTATGTGAAAAAGTGTTTGCCCCCTCCCTGATTTCCTATTCTTTTGCATGTTAGTCACACCAAATAAATTTAAATATTAGAAAACTATAACACAAGTAAGCACAAAATCTATTTTTTTAAATGAAGGTCTTTATTATTAAGGGAAAAAGAAATCCAAAGCTACAGGGCCCTGTGTGAAAAAATGATTGCCACTAAACCAAATAACTGGTTGGACCACCCTTAGCAGCAACGACTGCAATCAAGCGTTTGCTATAGCTGTCAATGAGTCTTTTATAACACTCTGGAGGAATATTGGTCCTCTCATCTTTACAAAATTGTTGTAATTCAGTCACATTGGAGACTGAATTACATTCTGAGCATGAACTTCCTTTATTAGGCCACAGTATCTCAATCGAATTAAAGTCAAGACTTTGGCTAGGCCACTCCAAAGTCTTAATTTTGTTTTTCTTAAACAATTCAGAAGTGGACTTGCTGGAGTGTTTTGGATCATTGTCCTGCTGCATAACCCAAGTGTGCTTCAGCTTGAGGTCACGAACAGATGGCCTAACATTGTGGTACATGCTGTATATAAGAGGCAGAGTGGTGCTTATGCTGTATATCGGAGGCTACATCGTTCTCATGCTGTTTATAGGAGGCTATGTGGGGGTCATGTTGTATATAGGAGGTTAAGTGGTGCTCATGCTTTATATAGGAGCGTATGTGTGGGCTCATACTTTATATAGGAAACTATGTGTGGCTCATACTGTATATAAGAGGCTATGTGGGTCTTGCGCTGTATATAGAAGGCTATGTGAGGCTCATGCTGTATATGGAAAGCTATGTGGGTGCTCACCCTGTGTATAGGGATTCTATGAGGGGCTCATACTGCATATAGGATGCTATGTGAGGGCTCATACAGTATAAAGGAGGCTATATGGAGTCTCACACTGTATATAGACAGACTATGTGGATCTCATGCAGCATATAGGAGGTTATGTGGGGGCTCATACTGTATATAGGAGGCTATGCAGGGGGTCACACTATATATTGGAAGAATATGCAGGGGCTCAAACTGTATATAGGAAGTTTATGTGGGGCTCATACTGTATATATGAGGCTATGTGAGTGCTCATATTGTATATAGAGGCTATGTATTGGCTCATATTATACAGGATGCTATGTGGGCGCTCATACTGTATACAGTATAGGAGGCTCTGTGGGTGCTCTTATGTTATATAGGGGCTGTGTGCGGGCTCATACAGTACATAGGGGAGTGTCAGCATACATAATTCTGCTCAATATTAAGTGAAACAATTATTATTAATATAAAATAGTTATAATTAATCTACTATATAATTGTCTAAGGGTCACTTCCGTCTGTCTGTCCTTCTGTCTGTCCTACTTTCTGTCACGGATATTCATTGGTCGCGCTCTCTGTCTGTCATGGAAATCCAAGTCGCTGACTGGTCGTGGCAAAACAGCCACGACCAATCAGCGACGGGCACAGTCTGGAAGAAAATGGCCGCTCCTTCCTCCCTGCAGTCAGTGCCCGGCGCCCGCATACTCTCCTCTGGTCAGCACTCACACAGGGTTAATGGCAGCGTTGACCACAGTGTAACGCACTTGGTTAACGCTGCTATTAACTCTGTGTGACCAACTTTTTACTATTCATGCTGCGTATGCAGCATGAATAGTAAAAAGATCTAATGTTTAAAATAATTAAAAAAAATAAAAAATAGTTACGGCATATACTCACCCTCCGGTGGCCCCCCGGATCGAAGCGGTTACCGACGCTCCTCGCGACATCCTGGTGACCACTCCATGCATTGCGGTCTCGCGAGATGATGATGTGCGGTCTCGTGAGACCGCTACGTCATCATCTCGCAAGACCGCAAAGCACTCTTCAGACCGGAGCACACGAGGAGCGTCGGTAACAGCTTCGATCCGGGGGGCCAACGGAGGGTGAGTATATAACTATTTTTTATTTTAATTTTTTTTTTTAACAGGGATAAGGTGCCCACATTGCTATAGACTGCGTGGACTGTGCAATATACTACATGGACTGTGCAATATACTACATGGGCTGTGCAATATACTACATGGACTGTGCAATATACTACGTGGGCTGTGCAATATACAACGTGGGCTGTGCAATATACTACGCGGGCTGCGCAATATACAATGTGGGCTGTGCAATATACTACGTGGGCTGCGCAATATACAACGTGGGCTGCGCGATGTACTACGTGGGCTGGGCAATATACTACGTGGGCTGCGCAATATACTACGTGGGCTGCGCAATGTACTACGTGGGCTGGGCAATGTACACCGTGGGCTGCACAATATACTACGTGGGCTGCGCAATATACAACGTGCGCTGCGCAATGTACTACGTGGGCTGGGCAATACACAACGTGGGCTGCGCAATATACTATGTGGGCTGCGCAATATACAACGTGTACTGTGTAGGCTGCGCAATGTACTGCATGGGCTGTGCTATACACTACGCATACATATTCTAGAATACCCGATGCATTAGAATCGGGCCACCATCTAGTAGATTAATATTGAGCAGCATTAATTTCTGACTGTAGGTTCGGCCCTTCCACAACAAACAGGAACTAAAAAATAAACACACAAGACTTAGAAACTCTCCTATTGATCCATAAGAACCAGCTCACTGACTGATTTTTAGATATAACTTATTCTGTATCCAACAATAGACAGAGGCTATAGGAGGTATACGGTGCCAAATTTTTAATGAAACCCAATTACAAAAATGGTTTTTAGCCCAAAATACATGCAGTTAAGTTAAGTTAAAAAAAAAAATCCCTTTAAGGGTATGTTCACACGTTCAGGATTTCCATCCTTTTTTTTTCCTGACTGTTTTTTAAAAAACTGCAGCTCTTGGCAGAAAACGCAGGTCCTTTTTTTGGTCCTTTTTTGGTCCGTTTTTGATGCGTTTTTTGATGCGTTTTTTGATGCGTTTTTTGATGCGTTTTTTTGATGCAGTTTTCTAGCCAGAGTCTGTGTGTTTTCTAGGAATTTTTTTAGGGTTAAAATGGCTGAAAATACCCTAACCCTACCCCTAACCCTACCCCTAACCCTAACCCTACCCCTACCCCTAACCCTACCCCTAACCCTACCCCTAACCCTACCCCTAACCCTAACCCTACCCCTAACCCTACCCCTACCCCTATTCTAACCTTAGTGAAAAAAAAAAAAAAAAAATTCTTTATTTTTTTTATTGTCCCTACCTATGGGGGTGACAAAGGGGGGGGGGTGTCATTTACTATTTTTTTATTTTGATCACTGAGATAGGTTATATCTCAGTGATCAAAATGCACTTTGGAACGAATCTGCCGGCCGGCAGATTCGGCGGGCGCACTGCGCATGCGCCCGCCGTTTTGCAAGATGGCGGCGCCCAGGGAGAAGACGGCCGGACGGACACCGGGACGCGGGGTGAGTATAAGGGGGGGAGATTAGGGCACGGGGGGGCATCAGAGCACTGGGGGGGGCATCGGAGCACTGGGGGGGGGGCATCGGAGCACGGGGGGGCGGGATCGGAACACGGGGGGGGCAGCCACACTCCGCCCACGCACTTCCGCCCGCTCCCCGCACTTCCTGCTGCAGCGGTTCTGCACATCAAACCGCAGTAAAACCCGCAGATATATTTTTGATCTGCGGGTTTTACTGCGGTTTGGACCTCACAATGGAGGTCTATGGGTGCAGAACCGCTGCGGCTCCGGAAAAAGAATTGACATGCTCCTTCTTTTTTCCGGGAGCTATTCAGCGCGTCTTTTTTTTTACAATTTCCGGACCATGTGCACAGTGTGTCCTGTTTTCCATAGGGTACAGTGTACTGTACCCTGCATGGAAAACAGCTGCGGAACCGCAGCGGCAAAACCGCCGCGGTTCCGCGGTAAAAAACGCACTGTGTGAACATGGCCTAAGACTACCACTTTGCAACTATCGCCATTGCAGGTTGGCGGTAGTCTAATGTCACAGCAGTTGCCCTGGCTAACATTGAGGCTGAAGTAGTGGCTAAAAGATTAGGAGTGTCTAAGCTGAATATAGCTCTTGACATCATACAAGGGTTGGTGCCATGTCCATGCCGGTAGCACACACTAGATTACACTGTTTGCCGGTCAGCTAAGGATCAGTAAACAACATTTTATAGCTTTGTTGGCCATATAAATCCCCAAAATATGCTCTATGATTTTTTTCTAGTGGTTCTAGTATCTGAAATTCTGAGATAGGTTTTAGCTGGGTAAAGTATCCAGCTGTAGATTTGTAGAGGTAGAATATAATATCTAAAGTAATGTGAGGAAAAATGAAGAGCAACTCAATAGTTATTTGTTTAAAACATTTTTATAAGTTCTTTCTGAAGATTTAAAGTTTTCCAAAGTGTGACCTTGCAGACTCTGTAATGACCACTTGTGTCACATCTCCCGCCACCACCACCCTTTGTGTCATACACAAGCCATCTGCAAAACCAAAGCACTACTTTAGTTGAACGCATTCCAAACAGTTTTCACTCCCCGATACATCGTTCTCTTTTTTGTTTATTCTCAGTAAAGAGCTCGCCAAGAAAGAAAGAAAAAGAGAGACATGTATACAAAGTGAATGAGATATCATTGGGCAGAAATGTGAGCTAGCGACATATGGCAAGAAGACATTTGGGTCATGTTGTTTGGGAAAATGTGCACTAAATGCAAATCTGCTTACTTTATATACCCGGATGAAATGAAAAAACACAAGCTCCCTGTAGAAAATCTGTTTTTGTATGAAAAAAAACACTCAGAGTTAAGAATTTTTTAATATTTTCATCAGATTTGTTACTATTCAGTGTGATTATGCTGGATTATTTATCACTACATGTTATACATAGGGTTTCATGGAAATTGACCATTTCTGGTGAATAATTTGGACATTTGGTGCTCTGTATGCAAGCACACAATATCTCTGGCGCTGCAACAATTATTCACTGTGCCACCCTTTGGTTAACTCTTAATATTACATTTCTGGACCTGCTGGGCTATCGAAAGGATATAACATGGCAGTGGCATGTATAAGTTTGGGCGCCTCTAATCAAAATCACTCTTGCGAACAGTTAAGCAAATTGAAGATAAAATGATCTCTAATAGGCCTCAAGTTAAAGATGACACATTTACTTTGTATTTTAGGCATATATATATATATATATATATATATATATATATATATACATATATACACTTTATATATATATATTCATCTTTTACATTATAAAAATTATAAATAGGAAAATGGAGATTTGTGTGCTGAGATAACTTTGACCAAGGTTTCAGACCTTATTTAGCCTGTTAGCGTTATGGCTTGTTCACTATCATCGTTAGGAAAGGCCAGGTGATGCAAATTTCCCAGCTTTATGAAAACCCAAACTTTTACATGCCACTGTGTATGGTAAGTGGTCACTGCAACACAAGACATATTACTGACACCATACTCAGGTGAGACTCATGCAGGTTGCATGCTTGAGAAATATGTCTGAATCCCCCACCCGTTAGCGCACGAGCATGTTTGCATTACACTCTACCAGAGCATGTTTGCTCATCACTACATACATTCCATCTATGCAAAGTTCGGTCCATCATGCAGTCACATTGCCCTATGGCAGGGGTGGGGAAGCTTTTTTCTGCCAAGGGTCATGTGGATATTTATACCATCCTTCGGGGGCTGTACGATCTCTGCACACAAAGTACATCCTGACTCTGGCACTGGTGTCAGGACGTAATCTTTCATTGCATGCCCTTCAGTGTTCAGTAGTGAACACTGTGTGTGAGTGCCAACAGAGCAAGAAGAAATTAATGAGCTGGCTGTTATCAAAATACAGCTCCCTGTACAAGAATGCGGTCCCTGAGAATCTGCTCGGAGGCCTGATAAAAGGTCATCAAGGGCCGTAAATGGCCCGGGGGCCTGAGGTTCCCCACCTCTGCCCTATGGTATTACAATATGTTTTTATTCTCTCTGTTGTGTTTTCTCTTTCAGGTGCTCTGCTTGACTGTCAACTGAGACCAGAGTCATCAATGCCTCACTGGCCTGATCTGTGCATTCTCCAATGCTACTATGTGACAGCTTTGCCTCTGTAGCGTCAAAGAAGTGCACAGGCACTGAAGGTGGCCAGGAACGGGAGCAAATAGCAATATCCAGTGGAGATCCCGGACCGCTTCAGTGCATTGCTGACAAGCTCAACAGAAAAGCGCTTATAAACATTGGGTTACGACTGCAGTGGTGGCCGGTCTCCTGGGCAATGAGCTATAAACAAAAAGTATTAATTAGGAACAGTGCATAATTTTAAAGGGAATCTGTCAGTAGGATCAACCCCCCTAAGCCATCTATATGGGCATGTAGGTAATGGAAAGATTCCCTTTAATAAAAAGTCAATTGGAATTTTATTTATTTTTTACAAGCACTAATCATTTATATCTGTCATTTAAATTGGCCCTGGCAGCATGATTTTAGATTATAAAGTAAAGACATGGCAATAACAGCGAACTGAGAATAAATTGATACCTTGTTTTTAGAGAACTTTGTGTTCTAATTGTTCAGTAATCACTGTTGAAGTTATATCCTAAGGAGCCATACTGCAGAAAGGCAGGACACTGCACTTGGTCTTCTCCTGCCTTTCTGAGGATTATCTGCACCCCACCTGCCTCCAGTGTTTGACTGACAGGTCACTACTTTTTCAGTGATTTGCCTCCTCTGGCTGAATTCTCGCACAGCCGCCATCTCATTGATGGGGATGGATCATGAACAGATTGATCTTTCTGCTCAATCATGTCGTTTAGAAGTGATTGCTCCCTGCAATGATGGTGCCTTCATGTTCAAAAAAGGGCATTGGTAAGAAATCCTTGGAACAAAAAAGCTAAGCTTGCTGGGTGCGCCTAGCTCATTGTCAGGCTATTGAGATAGGTGAGTGGACAAGTGAGTGCAGGAAGCCGATTCTCCCTTCACAGTTGCATTTGAGTCACGGGTGCAGTGAATGGGCGGTGACGTGACTCTCCTTCTGCTCCAGCAGGCAATTTCTACTGTTCCGCGGAGTTTTGTTTGCAGAGCTGCCGCTGCCTTTCTACAAAACATGACTGTTACAGCCAATCATTCGCCCCAGTGCCAAAGTAAATGGTGCTAATGGTGCTAGAGAAGTAGGGGTAGCAAACAGTATGTAATGCTTGGCTTGTTAGTTTTAAATAGTCAGTCATTTCAACAAACGTTGGATGAATCAATAGTACAAACAAATACATAAGATACTTTCTATACTGTATATACTCGTGCAAGGAAAATAAGTAAAATGGTTTATTTTTTATGGTTTCCTGATGGTGGGCTATGCATACCAGGATAGGGATGAGGAGGCCATGCTTACCACAATAGGGATGAGGAGGCCGTGCATACTAGGCTGGGGATGAGAAGGCCATACATACTAGGCTGGGGATGAGGAGGCCATGCATACCAGGATAGGGATGAGGAGGCCATGCTTACCACGATAAGGATGAGGAGGCCATGCATACTAGGCTGGGGATGAGGAGGCCATGCTTACCAGGATAGGGATGAGGAGGCCATGCATACCAAGATAGGAATGAGGGGGCCATGCATACTAGGCTGGGGATGAGGAGGCCATGCATACCTGGATATGGATGAGGATGCCAGGCTTACCATGATAGGGATGAGGAGGCCATGGATTCCAGGATAGGGATGTGGAGGCCATGCATACCAGTATAGTGATGAGGGGGGCATGCATACCAGGATGGGGATGAGGAAGCCATGCATACCAGGAGAGAAATGAGGAGGCCATACATACCAGGATATGGATGAGGGGGGCATGCATACCAGGAGAGGAATGAGGAGGCCATGCTAACTGGATATGGATGAGGAGGCCATGCTTACCACGATAAGGATGAGGAGGCCATGCATACCAGTATACGGATGAGGGAGGCATGCATACCAGGATGGGGATGAGAAGGCCATGCATACCAGTATACGGATGAGTGGGGCCTGCATACCAGGATGGGGATGAGAAGGCCATGCATACCAGTATAGAGATGAAGGGGGCATGCATACCAGGATAGGGATAAGGGGGCCATGCATACCAGACTTATACTCAAGTCAATAAGGTTTCCCAGTTTTTATTTGTAAAATCTGGTGCCTCAACTTATATTCAGGACAGCTTATACTCAAGTATATATGGTATCTTTTCAGAGAAATCTGATTATTTATCCACTAAACAGGCATATCTTCTCTCCAGTCTAATCATTTGCACTAAAGAGCTAAAATCTGACAAAACAAGAGGCTTTGAAATCTCACTAAGAGATGAGCTTACAGATGAATGGTCGCATCATGCAACCATGTAGCCTGCCATCTAGATGTAGCAGAGCTAGACTCGTCGTGGGACAAAAAGATTAAAAACATCTATGCAGAAAGGTGAGGAATCCTGTTGTTTGTTTTATTTTTTTTAACTTCTTTTGCAGATGACAAGGGCATTGGGGGAATGGGCGAGGTCGTAACTATGGTTTTATTAAGAATATTAAAGGAGTCTGTGTCATTCTTTCAATTAAAGGACTTTTTCTGGATGTCGGTGTTTTCTTATATGTGACTATGGGGCTAGTAATGGGGGTGTCTTATTGACGCCTCTCGATTACTAACGTCTGGGCTTGATGTCACTTGACAATACAAAGGTAACATCAGCCACTCAACTATCATTCCACTTACCACAGCTACAGGACAAGTGGGAAGAGCGAGGCTAAGTGCCAGAATTGTCGCATCTTAGAGATGCACCTTTTCTGGGGCAGCTGAGAACTGATGCTTTTAGCCTGGGGGGGGGGGGGGGCAGTATCCATGGCTCCTTCCTAGGCTATTAATATCAGCCCGCAGCTGTCTGCATAGCCTTTGCTGGCTATTAATTATAGAGGGACCCTAGATCATTTTTTTAGGGTCCCCCATTTTAATAGCCAGTAAAGTCTAATTATACAGCTGTGAGCTGATATTAATAGCCTGGGAAGCTCCATGGGTATTACCCCCCTCCCAGGCTATAAACATCTGCCCCAGACCATCGGCTTTCCCTCTGCTGGTTACAAAAATTGCACGGGAGCCCACGCCATTTTTTTCTGAAAAATATTCTTTTATTAATTAAATACATCTCCAGTAATTTGCACACACACTGTACTAATTGCATTTCTCTCAGACATCTATATATCTACATATTCTTTTTGTATTTACTGTGTGTAATCCATCTCTTTTATCCTGTCGGCTCCTGCAGTGAATTTACAGAACACAGCAGATGTATCTATGTATCTATGTAATTTAAATACATATATATATACTATATATATATACTGTATATATTTATACAGTATGTGTGTCACTGATATCTATAGATCTATGTATTCTATGTATATATATCTATTCTATATATTCTATTCTAACCTGTAAGTGTGATTTTACTGTAGGTGGCACATGAAATGTCGGCTTTTTAAAGGACACCGGTGCATAAAAATTGGACAGCACTTGCATGGTCCAAGTGCTGTGCAATTTTTTTCGTCCTGGATAGGCAGCATGCTGCGATTTTTTCTCACTCCGATTTCAGCTGAGAAAAAAATCATAGATGAGATGTAACCCATTGACTAACCTTGGTCAGAGTGCAATCCGATGTTTTTTCTCGGATTGCACTCGTCCGTTTCTCTTGCAAATGAGTATGAGCCCTTATCAGCAGTATATAATCTGTATGCCTATATTATTAGTTTAGATAGGTAAAATGTAGTGACAGATACCTTTTAAGCAGGATGAGGTGACACTGGGAATAGAGCTGGAGTGACAGGGGTTTCAAATCTACAGACTCAATTGCATCAATTGCTGATTTCTAAGTAGAGGAATGGACTGGCCATATGAAGGTATTGCTGGACTTGTCTTTGAAAGAACTACTATGTGCAACGCTGCAGAATGTCAATTCCATCTCTTTCAATAAGGTCATTCCGCATCAAAATAAAGATGTAACGCATGTGGATAATGTTTTGGATTTGAAGATTTGTAGGCTTACTAAATTCTGTCCTAAGTGGAACTTCACTTGTATTACATTAGTCAATGTTTCACAATAGGCAAAGTAAGGAAATAAAAATGTCTCATGACATCGAGCGTTTCTGGAAATTCCATTCAGATGTTGTCTGCTTTGTATTATGTTAACTTTTATTGTGCTGTGTGGGTGTTTTACTTCTGGGAAATGCAACTTGCAAGTATACTGATACTCATGTAAATTAGCATTCTGCATTCTTTAAAGTTGTTTTTTTTTGTCATAATCTTTTAATTCTGTGCAATGTCAAAGGAGCAAAGTAACATCTCGCTGCCCGAATGAAAACATGGGGAGAAATGAGCAGAATGTTCAGCATAAACCGAGTCGTTTGTGAAGAGGCCCACAGTTCTATTCTTAGCTGTATGTGCTTGTTTTGTGAAACGTGGGAAATTGGCTGCTTGCGCATGGGGGTGGAGGGGCCCTTAATGGTTTCATTCTGGTGAATGTTTCACAATGTGTTTATTTCACTTCATGAATGATTTCAGGAATTTTGTGCAGAATGGATTAAAGGGAACCTGCCACCTTGAACATGTCTGATTGCAGGCACCATGTTACAAAGCAAGCAGAGCTGAACAGATTGATATAACGTTTCATTTATTCCCAGCTTATTCTCTGGGCGGTCTCTGTATGCTCAAACAGGGAAGGCTGTAAATCGCTACTTAGGACCACCCACTGAACCCTTGGGGGAAGAATAAGCAATGACAAGATTTGTGGGAGAGTATGAATCTTTTTTCAGTTTCACCCATTGCTAATGTTCCACAGACGTGAACCAGTCCACTGCTCTCATAAGAATCGCAGACTGATGGTATTTTTTTAGAGCGGGCAGGCTTGTACCCCTTTATACTTGAGATAACACAATACTTTATCCTCTTATCCTTTATCCACAAATTACCTCTTTTTTGCTATGCTCAGGAAAAAAAAATTATACAATTTTATCTAGATGGTACCATTGTCCCACTATGAACATAGGATCCTCCTCTCTGTGGCGGACTATGTAGGCGGTTTATCCGGGACTGTTACATATATGGTGATTTGATTGATTGATTTGTAGATTATGGGACTCAATTTTCTCACTGTACAATAGTCTCCCTGGTTGCAGAGTCATACCCCCCCACCGCCACAAATAGGCCTACTTTCCATTATGCAGAATTCAGTCTCAAAGGCAAATTGTTAATTAATAGAAAGGGTGAGTTTTTAATTAAAGGGATGCTTCACAAAGAAAAATGATGCTGGCACTCAATTGTCTCTTGTGGTTTTGCTGCTGGGTGTGCAGCTTATCTGCACGACGATTAGCCCTATTATGATTCATTGGGGCCTGTACCCTGTTTTTTATAGGTGATTTTTTTTCTGTGGTGGTGCCAAAAATGAATCCAGATTTTTTATGCTTTTTTTCCAATCGGGATGCAGATTCTCCACAAATTTCATGCGGTTTTAAATTCCATGTTAAATCTGACAATTTTTAACAGACCCAAAGAGGTTGTATAGCTTTCACCATCTACTTGGAAAGTAATGCTATAATTAACCCCTTAGTGACACAGCCAATTTTGTACTTAACGAACAAGCCAATTTTTACAATTCTGACCACTTTATGAGGTTATAGCTCTAGAACGCTTCAACGGATCCCAGTGATTCTGAGAGTGTTTTGTCGTGACATATTGTACTTCATGATATTGGTAAAAGTTTTTTGACATGACTTGCGTTTATTTATGAATAAAACGGAAATTTGGCAAAAATTTAGAAAATTTTACAATTTTTAAACTTTAAATTTTTGTACCCTTAAATCAGAGAGTCATATTGCACAAAATAGTTAAATAACATTTTCCACATGTCTACTTTGCATCAGCACAATTTTGGAAACTTATTTTGTTTGTTAGGAAGTTATCGGTTAAAAGTTGACCAGCGATTTCTAATTTTTCCACCAAAATGTACAAAGCCACTTTTTAGGGACCACATCACATTTGAAGTGAGTTTGGGGGGGTCGATATGACAGGAAAAACCCCAAAGTGACACCATTCTAAAAACTGCACCCCCCTCAAGGTGCTGAAAACCACATTCAAGAAGTTTATTAACTCTTCAGGTGCTTCACGAGAACTAAAGCAGTGTGGAAGGAAAAAATGAACATTTTACTTTTTTCACAAAGATTTACTTTCGACCCTTTATTTTCACAAGGGTATCAGGAGAAAATGGACCACAAAAGTTGTTGTGCAATTTCTCCAGAATACGCCGATACCCCGTATGTGGAGGAAAGCCACGGTTTGGTGGCATGGCAGAGCTCAGAAGGGAGGGAGCACTGTCTGAATTTTTGAATGTAAAATTGGCTGGAATCAATGGCGGGAGCCATGTCGTACCTAAATGTACCTAAACAGTGTAAACCCCCCAATTCTAACTCCAACACAACACAGTCCTACCCCTGACCCTATTCCTAACCCTAACCCCAACTCCAACATCGCCCTAACCCCAACCATAACCCCAACACAACCATAACCCCAACACTCCAATCGTAACCCCAACACTACCCTAGCCCCAACCCTAACTCTAGCCCTAACCCAAACCCTAGCCCCAACCCTAACCCTAGCTCTAACCCCCACCCTATCCCAAATGGAGAAAAAGAAAAAAAAATATTTTATTATTTCTACCTAGCTAAGTGGATGATAAAAGGGGGTTTGATTTACTATTTTTTTTATTTTGATTACTGTGCTAGGACCATATTACAGTGATCAAAATGAACCAATAGGAAAAATCTCCTATTGTTGCCAGGTGCCAGCTGGCAGATCTCGGTGGGCGCACTGCACATGCGCCTGCCATTTTCTTCCAGGAAGAAGATGCCGAGGGCTGGGGACAAAGCTAGAGTGTCCAGGGATACTGGAGGTACCGGGGGAGCTCGAGCAGCCCCATTTCTCTTTCCTCTAGTATGCTAGATCATATCAGAGGAGAGAGAAATGACTGGGAAATCAGACTTTTTTTTGCGATCGTTGTTAATGGGTGAATAATGACGATTACAAGGCTGGGGACGATAAAACTTCCATTTCTGGAAGTTAATTTTGGATTCGAAGGAAATAAAAAAATTAGATTTGGGCTGAATTAATGCATCATGAATCTTAAGTGCCCCCGTGCCTCCAAATGCCCTAAAAAGTTGTGTGTAACACTCTGAGGTTATCTAGGGCTGTATCCAAATCATTTCAATCTCTTTAATGCTAAGGTAGCTTTAGTAATGTCAAAAGTGAGCGCAACATATATGGTTATGGGTAAATGGATAATAGCAAATAGTCTGTATAAGTAAACCCACACTGCACTTAACATACTTATTTCATTTTTTAAAATTAAAAATGGTCCAAAAATTATCCATATTTGGGTCAGATGCCTGACGTTGTTTATACACATAAGGTGATATCAGAAGATGCAATTACTTTTTTTAAGATTAAGAAACTGAAATAAGCTAAAATTGTGCAAAAAATGGTGCAAAAAATGAGTGATGTGCCTCAGTAACTTGTCACAAACTGAAAAAAAATTGTGGTGTCTGTGACTTTTAAATTCTAGTAGTCTGACAGAAAATAAAACAATATTTTGTAAGGCAAAATCAGCCACGGAACAGGTGCAAAAAAAATGAGTGCCATGCAGGAGAGACAGATTGAGTGAATTGCAGCACTGACAGCAGCTCTCTCCTTAATGCAGTGTCTCAAATATTTCTCCTTAAAATTTCTCTATTTCTTGTAATTAAATCTATCAATTCAATTTCCGTCACACACCAATTCTCTCATTGTGTACAATATCTTTCTGACTGAACTTTGAGGTCCTCCCTCTTTGCAACATTTTGCATGAAATGGCAGTGGCAGCAGCCAGCAGCATCTCTTTCTTGGGCTTTTATAGTGGCTATTATGCTCCTCTGAACTACAGTCCCTCATAGATGAAGTACGGTAACTGCAAGGCATTATGTGGAAATCCAGCAAGCCGAGCGTGAGGTAATGTGATCCTTCTCTGTATTATGCTTTCTGTAACAAGGAGACAGCTATGAAATGAATCACAAATTATTCTAAGTCCCAAACTTCGACAAACTTTGAACAATTTATGACGAATAGATGGCAGAAACATTGTGAAAATGAACGCAGAACAGTTCTAACAACTCAATAACCACTTCAATATGACGATGATACACAACTAAAAGTGAACAATTCAGTCTTATATCAAACGTTCCAAATAAATTAGTTTAACAATTGTTCCACAAGTATGACATCAACAACCAGGCTCTATCCCAAAAACACTTTCTCCTTGATGAACTATTATACCATTATAAAACACTCTTAAAACATTAACAAGTCTATAGCAGAAAGTGTTTGCCCTGTGAACAAATAAAAAATGACTTTCTGCATATTTTAAGACCCACCAAAATGTACTGTACTAAGGATTATGGTAACAAGTATTTCTAATGTCCAATAAATCAACCTTCTAATTGGCAAATCTTACGCTTTTCCAAACTCTTTTCAATATCAGACTTACAATTTCAGCCAAGCAAGTCGAGCCAAGAAGCAATGTCCCACGAGGAACAAATAAAATGCTTGTTATGTTGCCTGCTGGATAAAACACTTCCTCCCTCTAAAGCGGGAATAGTTCTGCAAATTGTAAAAAAAAACCCTTGTGTACATAAGTGGTCAGAGCTGTGTACGTGGATGAGACGCTACATACATCCGGTGTGTGTAGTGCTGGCGGCTTTTACGCCTGGTTCAGCTGCTGCGTAAATTGTGAAATAAGTGATCCATAATTTCTTACTGACCGATATTACCAATGTGATGAGCACCCCTATTCTGGATAAATACAATTTTATATGCAGGATATGATTCTGTCATGGTTAAGAACTATACTGTCTGAAATGCGTAGGTTCCTTTTTGTCCTATTTTAGCCAATAAGGCTTTTTACTCACACTTGTGCTGAATTGACTTTTGGAGTTTCCCAGGATCCTGGAAGGTTCCTCAAAACCCGAGCAACGAGTATACTCGCTCATCACTATTCCTCACTCTTTCTATTAGTCTGACTGCATTGCAGAGAATATTTCTGTAAATCGGTGGCATATATAGGCACTAGGATATGGCACACAATTAGTATAGGACATTAGAGGCTTTGACCTTGGTTTCACTTAAACACTTGGTGGTCTTGAAAGCCCTGTAAAAGAGTCAGACATTGACTTGTAGGGTAGCTCCAACTGGTGACTCTAGAAGGACATCAATCTTATGTAGAAGAGCTAAATTGCATACCATTTTCTCAGGAAGCATTGCAAGTCTATAAGACTCCTTATGACAACTGTCAGTCTCTAGAAGTAGAAACAGCAGTCTCTTGCCTTACATAGTTGACGTGAGTTTGGTAGATCTCATGAAGGAAGAACAACTATACTACACTACTTCATAATGTAAAATACCTTCATTCTTGTACATCAGCCTGTCCAAGAGAAATAACTGCTTTTCTTCTACTCACATAATGAACTCCCATCACAATTGTATGCTTCCATTTGGGCAGTAAGACATATCTTGGGAAACTAATCCTGCTTTTCCCCAGTGCAAGCAGCAGAGTATTAATTTTGATTTTGCTGCTGCATCAATAATATAACAAGGTCGTCTTTTCTTTTTAATTCTTGTGGTCCTACATCATTTAACTAGCATTTGTACAGTTTGGGCTATCTGTTGCAGCGACACAATCATTTGCTTCTATCACATCTTCTATTCCTGTTGTTGCAGGTGTACCCACTTTCGCCCACCGACCCGCTTAGGTAAATTAGCAAGAGCATTGACAGATATGTTCTAATGTACTGTACTGCAAGTCCCATTAATTCCATAAGTGTCTTTACTTCATTATGTGGTTGATCAAACTTCGGCAAGAGTGCCTTCCTTTTATTAGCAAGAGAGCCTGTGGTAGCTTTAGGGCAACTCATTTACATCTACACAAAATAAACCACAAAGGAATAGCTTTCCTTTACCTGCATGCATTTTTTATTTCTTCTGTAATTACACTTTAAATGAGATTGGAAGAATGGTTTAATTAGAAGAAACTGCGATAATGTATGTCATTCCTCTATGACTGCGACATATGGATTGCTCGATAAGAAGACAGACAGATTGAGAATCAATTCGAATATGTAGAGATCAGCACGCAAATGAAAGAGGCCACGAACATTCATCAAAAGCTCAGCTGTATTCTTTAAAGAAGACATGACACTTGCTCAAAAATGGAGTTAAGTACATTGCATGAATCCTTAAAGCCTACAGGCAACATACTTATCATAGTGTCTCCTATGAAAAAGGAGTCTCACACAAAAAAAGCTAATTAAACCACTTAGAAAGGTATAAAACTTAGCCCCTATAAATATCATACCTGTATGTAAGGGAGGATATAATATTAGAAAATAACAGAAGGATAAGTTTGACATTCACATGATTAACTGTACACAAAGGGCCATGAAATCTCATATTACAGGTCAGGAGGCTAACAATAACTCAGAACCAAGGGGGTATGACTGGGACTACAGAAAGAGTCATTCCTGATACCTTGGACTTGAGATCCAGAGTTTCAAAGGATTGGTTGATGAGAAAACAAGCTATTTAATATTCAATTTACTTGCCTCATAATTAGCTCACGGTCCAGTTATAGACCTATGATCTCACTATGAGAAAATATAGGCCATCCGGTAAAATTGAATCCAAGACTTGGCATATAAAGAAATGGGTTAATCAATGGAAAGTTGTTGACTAGTGATGAGCAAACGTGCTTGGAAAACATCTTAAGGCCCCTTCACATTAAGCGACGCTGCAGCGATACCGACAACAATCCAGATCGCTGCAGCGTCGCTGTTTGGTCGCTGGAGAGCTGTCACACAGACAGCTCTCCAGCGACCAACGATCCCGAGGTCCCCGGGTAACCAGGGTAAACATCGGGTTACTAAGCGCAGGGCCGCGCTTAGTAACCCGATGTTTACCGTGGTTACCAGCGTAACAGTAAAAAAAAACAAACACTACATACTTACCTACCGCTGTCTGTCCCCGGCGCTCTGCTTCTCTGCACTCCTCCTGCACTGACTGTGAGCACAGCGGCCGGAAAGCAGAGCGGTGACGTCACCGCTCTGCTTTCCGGCTGACCGACGCTCACAGCCAGTACAGGAGGAGTGCAGAGCACAGCGCCGGGGACAGACAGCGGTAGGTAAGTATGTACTGTTTGTTTTTTTAACGTTTACGCTGGTAACCAGGGTAAACATCGGGTTACTAAGCACGGCCCTGCGCTTAGTTACCCGATGTTTACCCTGGTTACCAGTGAAATAAAGTTCTGGACTTTGTTCAGCGACCAACGATCTCCCAGCAGGGGCCTGATCATTGGTCGCTGTCACACATAACGATTTCCTTAACCATATCGTTGCTACGTCACAAAAAGCAACGATATCGTTAACGATATCGTTATGTGTGAAGGTACCTTTATCCGAGCATGCTCTGGTGTTATCAAAGTATCTTTACATGCTCGTATATTATGTTCAAGTCCCTGCGGTTGCATGATTTGCTGCTGTTAGACAGCCTCAACACATGCAGGGATCCCCTAACAAACAGGCAATCATCACATGTGTTCAGACTGTCTAACAGCCCATCTCGTATGCTGTGAAGATACGAGATGTGCAGCTCCTGAAACAACAGATACTGGAAGCCTGTGCTAGCATTTCTTCTGTGGTGTTGCTATCAGTGTGTCAAGAGTGGGAGAACAGGGTTGCATTGACAATCCAACACAATGGGCAGCACTTTGAACACATTTTATAAGTGGTCATAAACTTGTAAATAACTCATGAAAGAATAAAGTTATGTTAAAACCAAGCACACCATTGTTTTTCTTGTAAAATTCTGAATAGGTTTGATGTGTCACATGACCCTCTTCCCATTGGAAAAAATAAAGTTGGATCCAAAAGGGCCAACTTCAAAATGGCCACCATGGTCACCACCCATCTTGAAAAATTGTTTCCCTTCCATATATTAATGTACCACAAACAGGAAGTTGATATCACCAACCATTCCCATTTTATTTAGGTGTATCCATATAAATGGCCCACCTTGTATTATTTCTACATACATGACTAATTCATAAAGCTACTACACAGCCATTACACTATACAGCATGGATCCATGGAAGAAGTATGACCAGAACTTACCCATATGACAGGCTCCAGTGTAGGGATCACACTTATCATCATGACAATTGCAAACCTGCTCACAATTAACTCCAAATTGGCCGGCTGGACACGACAGGTTACAGCTACAAATGAAACAAGCAACATTGTCATTTGCAGCATGTGTATATGTTAACAAATTTATAGAATTTAATTTTTATGTTGTATTAAGACCTTATATAACCAGTGTGTTGAATTGAAATACAGAAGTCATAATATAAAAGCTATGCATAGAATAAGCCTTTGCTGTAGCTGATTTCCTACCATACCAAATAATGGCCTGAATTCTGATTTGTGAAGATTCCCCTAAATCCTACAGAGGGCGCTATGAATTATAAAGTAAAGCGGCTTTGTGTATGGGTACGGTAAGTATTAGTATTCACCACGACTTCCATATTCAATATTTATAAACACAATGAACCAAACAGATATAATACGAGAAGCAATAGAGGAGCAAAGCAAAATACATGGAACTAATAAACAAAGGGCAGCAATAAAAGACCCTGGAGGTAAAAAAAAAAACCACACTACTTATGTTCCGAAATTCCATATGTTTTATTAACAGTTTAATATTTTGTAAATTGCGCTATTGTCAAGGTTACAGCGGAAGGAGAAATTGCCTTATAAATCACAATCACAAAGAAAAACGATCCCGCACCACAACACTAAACATATTTATGCGCACCCTGGCATGTTTAGACTAATTCCCATGGACTCTGACATTTGTGATAAAAGTCTGGAGGCGCATATGTGGATGATGTATACTCCTAGAGCAGACAACCATAGCTAATATTGGCATCACTTCTTATTTAGGAAAACAATGAATATCTGAACAAATACATAAATTGTACAGAGCAGAATCCAGATGTGGAGTGCAGCATGCGAAAACAATAAGGGACAGTGGACTCGGGGCGAGGGCCTCAGGAACGACGTCGTCATGTACCGCTGATTCTTTGTAGGAGAAGCATGCTTCTTTATGACTAATATTTTACTAAGCATGTGGACAGCAAATGGTTCTCATAAAATGTTCCTCCACAATTATGTTTATCGCTTTGTTTATAGCCAGCATTTTTATGCTTAATTTTTTTACATGAAGGTTTATATCTTTGTGTCTGTTCTACAAACTCTATGTTTTTTATGTTGTTACGCTGGTGTCCAACTCAAAGATAACAATGGTCTCATATGAGTTTTAGATTCCATATCATGGCCTTAACATCCTGACCATAGGTCTACTGAACCACACTTACATTACCATTGGGTTCTAACGTGATCTTAGTTTGGTTCAGTAAAACTGCGAAAAGTCTGGTGTTGCATCTGTTATGCAGAAGCTAAGATACAGTGATATTTGAAACTGGCCTACAGTTCATCTTTTCCTAAATAATAAGTGATATTGTAACAGATTCAATGCTCTGAATGTTGCATTCATCTGAATCATCATGGGAATTGCAGAAATGCATGGGCTTGCTACCAAAACAACCTTATTCACATGAATATAACTAATTTTCAGAAAACAGACCTTTAAGCTAGAAGAAAACCCCAAAGCACCACTATAGCAGTGATAAATTGTGTTTTGAAGTTGTGCCTGGAAGTGCATTGGGGAGTGATGATGCACTTCTACATTCTCAGCCACACATTCTACCTGGTAGCACTTTTCCCTGATGGATTGACAGGTCATATGCTCTGGTACACGGCCTCTGACCTGTCAGTCACTAAAGGGAAGTTGCTGCTAAATAGAAAATAAAGCATGAGACTGAGAAGCTACAAGTGCATCATCACACCCCAATGTACTTCTATACACATCCTTAAAATGTGATTTGTCGCTGATGGAGCACTACTTTGGCATCATAAAGGGATTGATTGGCATATCTTTTAAAATACTACACCATCATATTAAATGTTTCTGACAGGTTTCCTTTAACCACCTAGTGACAGAGCTAATTTTGACATTAATGACCTGGCCAAACTCTTTAACTTTGACCAGTGTCATTGTATGTGATAATAACTTTGGAATGCTTCAATGGATCCCACTGATTCTGAGACTTTTTTTGTGACATATTGTACTTCATGTTAGCGGTAAATGTCAAAAATTTGCCAAACAATTTTAAAACCTTTTGAGCATGCCGATACCCTATATGTGTACTAATGTTTGGGCACATGACAGGGCATGGAAGGGAAGCAGCACCGTTTGACTTTTTGAATGCAAAAATTCCTGGAATCGATGTCGCATTTGGAGAGAACCTGACGTGCCTAAACAATAGAAAGCACCCACAAATGACCCTATTTTGGAAACTACACCCCTCAAGGATTTTATACAGGGGTATTGTGAGGATTTTTATCCCAAAGGTACTACTCAGAATTTGATAACATAAAGTTGTCATTTTGAATATGTCGTCATTAATGTTGAACGCAAGTGCTCACTACTCCAGTTTGAATAAGGGTGCTCCGGTATGCACAAACTAGCGACGGTGCTCAGGCAACCCGGATGTAAACTTGAGTAAAGAGCACTTGCGATTAACACTAATCGTTATGTCGTAATTTTTTTTTTACTTATTAAAAACCTCTTACCCCAGTGCAAACACTAACCCTAGCCGAACCCTATCCTTAGCCCAACCCTACCTCTAAGCCCAACCCTAACCGTAGTCTAACCTCAACCCTAACCCTAACGACAAAGAATGAATTAAATATTATAAAATAAAACATTTTAATCTGACTAAGGGGATAACACGGGGGATGACATACTAATTATTGACTTTTGATTACTGTGATAGACCCTATCACAGTGATCAAAATGAACCAATAGGAAAAAGCCCTGTTATTGCCATGTGGCATATCTCGGTGGGTAAACTGCACATGCATCCCCAATTTGTTTTCAGGAAGAGGAGGCTGAGGACCAGGGATGAAGCTAGAGAGACTGGGGGGTGGCTGAGGTTACCGGGAAGGGTGGGCTTGGGGACCTCATTTCTCTCCCCTTGCACACTTTTTTTTTACATGATCGCCGTTATTCATTGAATAAGGTGCTGAATTTTGGAGATGTATCTCATGTCTGTTGGTTTTATCACATTAACATTTTATTTTTTTCAAAGAAAAAAAGCGGACCGATTTGACTTGGAAACCATTTATTCTCCGATGCATGGCATATGCTCCATGATACAAAGGCAAAAATTGACCTTTAAGACACTGCTAATTGCAATAGATACAAAATTCAGTTCATCAGAAAATATACAATTGGAAAGCCGCCTTGACATGCTTTCTATGTTGTAATTTAGATAAGGCCAAGTATTTAACCCATTATCTACCAATGCCCTTTTTTTGGGACACCTAATCTTTAGCTTCTAGCAACTAAGATTTTATAATTTTTTGTGTTGTGTTTGTAAAATGAATGTTTACAAAATAGGAAATCATGTCATTGTCATTTTTAATTGAATATTGGGATGCCCATTTCTGAAAAATCCGTACTTGAAAAAATTTTGCACATTATGTTTCTGATTCATTAGGACCCAAATCATTAAAAATCTGTCATTGAAAAAAAAAAAGAAAATGAAAATTGCTAATTTGGCAAGTAATGGGTTAATTATATTTCTAGCATACCTACACTGTAGCATCATCTATCAGAATGACTTAATTGCCAAAAATTCCAAACGAAGTCTTTCTAAGGCTACGTTCACATTAGCGTTACGCTAATGTGCGTCGCTGTTGCGTCGGCGACGCAGCGGCGACGCAGCGGCGACGCGCCCCTATGTTTAACATAGGGGACGCGTGCGTCTTTTTGCACGCGTTTTCCGACACGTGCGTCGTTTTAGACGCTAGCGTCGGACGCAAGAAAACGCTACAAGTTGCATTTTTCTTGCGTCCGATTTCGGCAAAAAACGACGCACGCGTCGCAAAACGCACGCGTTTTTCCGTGCGTCGCCGCTGCGTCGCCGACGCAACGGCGACGCGACGCTAATGTGAACGTAGCCTTAACCATATTCATCATACTACTATAGCTCATGAGCTGATATAGGTGGAATTGTGTACTACAGGAGCTATTTGACTGCCCATAAATTGTTCTTGCTCAGTGGTCCTCTTCTCCTTTTGTCCACTCCTGACACTGTATAGATGCACAGAACGCAATATTCCTTACAAAAGTAAAATCCACACTTAAAGACCAGGGAATGCCTGCTAGATTGTCAATTTGTAAAATTTTTGGAAGGTAGAAACAGTTGCCATACATGCCTGGTGGTCGGAGGGTATCTAACTCCTCAGAAAGACACTTGAATTTATTTACAATGTTTGGATCAACATGTTAGGGCAAGTTATTTTAGGATATGGGATGAACTAGATGGACTTAAAGTCTTCCTTCAACCTTAAAAACTATGTTACTATGTTTTCCAATACAAAGGGGTATAATCTATATATGTAATTGTCTAAGGCGTACTTACGTCTGTCTGTCTGTAACGGAAATCCCACATCGCTGATTGGTCGCAGCCGCCAGGTCGCGACCAATCAGCGACGGGCACAGTCCAGCCGAGAATTAGTCTCTCCCTACTTCCGTCCAGTCAGTGCCTGGCGCCCGCTCCATACTCCCCGTAGTCAGTGCCCGCTCCATACACCCCTCCAGTCACCGCTCACACAGGGTTAATGCCAGTGGTAAAGGACCGCGTTATGCCGCGGGTACCGCACTCCGTAACTGCTTCTATTAACCCTGTGTGACCAACTTTTTACTATTGATGCTGCATATGCGGTATCAATAGTAAAAAGATCTAATGTTAAAATAAAAAAACAAAAAACCTGCTATTCTCACCTTCCGTCGTCCGCCGATGTGCGCGTGGCTGCCACCAGCTTCCGTTCCCAGAGATGCATTGCGAAATTACCCAGAAGACTTAGCGGTGTCGCGAGACCGCTAAGTCATCTGGGTACTTTCGCAATGCATCGCTAGGAACGGAAGCTGGTGGCAGCAGCACGCATCAGGACAGCTTTGCTGGACGCCGGCGGGTGAGTATATAACTACTTTTTATTTTAATTATTTTTTTAACAGGGATATGGTGCCCACACTGCTATATACTGCGTGGGCTGTGTTATATACTGCGTCGCTGCTATATACTATGTGGCCAGTATTATATACTGTGTGGGCTGTGTTACATACTGCGTGGGCTGTGTTATATACTGCGTGGGCTGTGTTATATAGTGCGTGGCTGCTATATACTACGTGGCCAGTGTTATATACTACATGGGCATTGTTATATACTGCGTAGCTGCTATATACTACGTGGGCTGTGTTATATACTGCGTGTCTGCTCTATACTACGTGGCCTGTGCTATATACTATGTGGCTGCAATATACATACATACATACATACATGCATATTCTACAATACACGATGCGTTAGAATCGGGCCACCATCTAGGTAACAATATTGAGGTAGAATAAAAACATCAATGGAACCCTTTTGTGATTATAGACAGATCCGAATCTTTCCTTAGTGATTTGCAGTGCACCGACTTACTCCACCGTCTGTACTCACTTGTCTCAGTTTTCACACACCATTTACAAGTAAGGATTCCTTAACTCACTCCCAAGTTTTCATGCAGACTCACACTTATTTCAAAGTCCTGCTTCTCTGACAGTCTAGATAGGTCATTCGCCCACCTGGTTCAGTCAAAAGAGGTAATTTTTCCCCAAACATTTGCCAAGAGTAATTCTACTCTTAAAGAGGTTGTCTAGTCTAAAACGGCAAGTCTACAGTCGCTCCATGTTGCTGCAGACTTGTGAATACTCACACAGCGCGCACTGCACACTGACAATTCTGCGGTATCAGTGCCGGGAATGGCACTCATGTGACCACAGGTATGCGACATGCAAACTACCAGCCACAATGAACTACACTGTTTCTGGCCTGGCTCAATATACTTGCATTGAGCAAGGCCGCACCCATTTCATTGGATTGAGGGCTTGAGTTTGCCACCATTTTCCGTACCAAAACTGGAAAACCCAAACAGTATGCATTGTGAGCTGTGTCAGGATTCACAAGTTTCGAATCACATAGAGTGACTGCAGACTTCTTGTTTTAGATAGGACGACCCCTTAAAAGGAAAGAATTCCACAATTACATGTTAAAATTATTTGAATTTAACCTTTTCATGACCTATGATGTATATATACGTCCTAGGTGGTATCCCTGCACAACATGCAGTCTCCGGGGCTGAGCCCGCATGGTTTCTGGCACATATCAGCTGATTTCATCAGATGATATGTGCTCCTAACAGAGGCGGGTGGAATCGCGATCCATCAGCAGCTATTAACATTTTAAATCTTTACTGTAAGAGCAGTGAGACTATGGAACTCTCTGCCGTATGATGTTGTAATGAGTGATTAATTACTAAAATTTAAGAGGGGACTGGATGCCTTTCTTGAAAAGTATAATGTTACAAGTTATATATACTAGATTCCTTAATAGGGTGTTGATCCAGGGAACTAGTCTGATTGCCATACGTGGAGTCGGGAAGAAATTTTTTTCACAAATGTGGAGCTTACTCTTTGCCACATGGGTTTTTTTTTGCCTTCCTCTGGATCAACATGTTAGGGCATGTTAGGTTAGGCCAGTGTTCCCCAACTCCGGTCCTCAAGAGCCACCAACAGGTCATGTTTTTTGGATTTCCTTAGTATTGCACAGGTGATGCAATTATCACCTGTGCAATACTAAGGAAATACTGAAAATATGACCTGTTGGTGGCTCTTGAGGATCGGAGTTGGGGAACACTGGGTTAGGCTATGGGTTGAACTAGATGGACGTAAAGTCTTCCTTCAACCTTAATAACTATGTTACTATGTTACTATGTATAAGCGTGTCACTAATCCCGCCCATCGGTGCCCGTGTCCCATGACCACGATGCGCCGATGGGTTAGGCATGACAAGTTGAGGTCTGCAGAACACCACTGTGGTTGTCATTGCCGATCTGCTATTAGCGCTGCCATAGCAGATGATCATTTTAGCCCTGCTATGTGTAGCACCGGCAATCAGATGATCACAGCTTCTAGTCTCCCATGGAGACTATTAAAGCAAGTAAAAAAAAATTTTTTGTAAAATATTTCATAAATTAAAAAAATATAAAAGTTCAAGTCACCCCCTTTAGCCCAATTCAAAATAAAACAATACAAAAAATACACATATTTGGTATCGCTGCAATGTATCACACACATGATCTATCAAAATATAAAAAGAATGAATTTGATTGGCAATCAGTGTAACAAGGAAAAAATTCAAACAGACAAATTTTTTTTTTTTTGTTGCCGCAACATTGCAATAAAATGCAATAACAGGCAATCAAAAGATTTTATCTACCGCAAAATGGTATCAGTAACGTGTCTGGTATCTGTGAACTTATAATGACCTGGAGAATCATAATGGCAGGTCAGTTTTAGCATTTAATGAACACTGTAAAAACAGAAACCTCAAAAAACAATTGTGGAATTGCACTTTTTTTTGCAATTTCACCACACTTAATTTTTTCCATTTTCCGGTACATGATATGGTAAAACTAATGGTGTCGTTCAAAAGTACAACTCGTCTTGCAAAAAACAAGCCCTTGCTCTGGGGAAATAGGAGAGCAAAAAAACGGAAAACTCCAAGGTCATGAAGAGGTTAATAAAGATTTTAAGCAAGTCACTATCTCTCATTGTATACCTATCTAGGGAGAATGATATCAAGAATTTTGATAATCGAACAAATATTTGCTCTCTATGATAGTCAGACAAATCTTGGCAAAAAATCAACAGAATTCTCCAAATTTCCAAAATGAAAGATTTGAAAAAGGTAATATAACTTTACCAGTCTAAAAGTATGAAAGCCATGCTGTGAGATAGTTAATTAAAAGTGTGACTGCACATAGAGACATGTCAGAAGTTATGATCATGGAAAGTTTGAGTCTAGGTGCTAAAATTAAGAGGCGAGAAAGCTCAGCCAAGTACTGCTCTCCTCCGAGACTGAAGATAGGATATAATGAAATTTTCTTCAGTTTACTGATTGAAAGGCACAAACAAGTGGACTTGTCTTGAAACAAAGGATGTCCTTCAAGAAATGCCAGAGCTGGAGTGTTGGATCTCATCTACTGTATATTTTTATGCTCTACAAGGTAAATGTCTAGATTAGGGTTGAGCGACCTTGACCTTTTTAGAGTCGAGCCGTGTTTCGCGAAACCCGACTATCTTAGAAGTCGAGTCGAGTGGAATCGGCCGATTATCGCGAAAAGTCGGGTATCGCCCGAAACACGAAACCCAATGCAAGTCAATGGGGGAGCATAGTCGGCAGTGAGTGGAGGCCAGGAAAACACCTACACTGCCCATTTTAATGGCAAAAACATCCATTCTTGTTAAAGAAGCTTGTCAATCGTAATTTACCTTATAATAATTGGAAGGCATTTGAAATTGGGGGTCATTTGGCTAAAGTTGTGGGGGGTAGGGCTGGTTCAAGTAATTAGTGGGCCCAGTAAATCTGGACCACATCACGGCAGTGGAGCAGGGAGAGGTAAGTATTTCAACTTTGCAAGTGCTGTGATCCTGAGCAAGCAGGGGGGGCCCACTCGTTGGCATTGGCACTGGCACAGGGCCCCTCAAAGTACAGCGGTGTGTTTGCATGGCGGGGGCGCCTCCCACCGGCAGCAACACTTTTGCGTACTATGAGAGGCCCTGTGCCAGTGACGTCGCCAACTAGTATTCCTCCCCCCACCTGATGAAGGAACCTGCACTTTCATCTGCACCTTCCTCTTTGTCCCCGTGTAAGGTGGTATGGTATGCGGGAAGAGGAACCTGACTTTCAGCAGGGTCACAATCTTGCTGTGTAGCGTGCACGGGGAATTTTGCGTTATGGGTCAATGTACCAGCAGACTCATCTATCACTGGCTGGGCAATGGGCAGGATGAGGAGGAAACACAGATATAGGCCCAAAGAATAAAGTTGGCTAAATGCAGTTCAAAATTGGTAACAGGACTAACCAGGGGGCATTGCAGTGGAGGACAACTGGAATGAGAGGCTGACACAGAGAGTAGGCCCAAATCAGTAAGTAGTCGAAATGCAGTTCAAAATTGGCAACCGTAGTAAACAGGCGGCACAGATTTGTTCAGTGGAGGAGAACAGCAAGGAGTGGCAGACACCGATAGTAGGCCCCAACCCAACTAGTAGGCCAAATGCAGTCTAACATTAACAACTACTTAACGAGAGCCTGAAAATGGAATTTCAGGACAGGAAAACAGGAGAACAGCAAGGAGTGGCAGACACCGATAGTAGGCCCCAAACCAACTAGTACGCCAAATGCAGTTGTTCCGTTTAACCACAATTTAATGAGAGCCTGAAGATAGAAGTTCTGGAAAGGCAACCTGGAGAACACCTTGGAGTGGAACACACCATCTCTCTACACCCCATACCCAATTTGTAGGCCTAAAGCAGCGTAGTTTCCAACAACTACTAAACGAGAGCCGGAAGATCGAAGTTCTGGAAAGGCAACCTGGAGAACACCTTGGAGTGGAACACACCATCTCTCTACACCCCATACCCAATTTGTAGGCCTAAAGCAGCGTAGTTTCCAACAACTACTAAACGAGAGCCGGAAGATCGAAGCTCAGGAAAGGCAACCTGGAGAACACCTTGGAGTGGAACACACCATCTCTCTACACCCCATACCCAATTTGTAGGCCTAATGCAGTGTAGTTTCCAAGAACTACTAAACGAGAGCCGGAAGATCGAAGCTCAGGAAAGGCAACCTGGAGAACACCTTGGAGTGGAACACACCATCTCTCTACACCCCATACCCAATTTGAAGGCCTAATGCAGTGTAGTTTCCAACAACTACTAAACGAGAGCCGGAAGATCGAAGCTCAGGAAAGGCAACCTGGAGAACACCTTGGAGAGGAACACACCATCTCTCTACACCCCATACCCAATTTGTAGGCCTAATGCAGCGTAGTTTCCAATAACTGCTAAACGAGAGCCGGAAGATCGAAGCTCAGGAAAGGCAACCTGGAGAACACCTTGGAGTGGAACACACCATCTCTCTACACCCCATACCCAATTTGTAGGCCTAATGCAGTGTAGTTTCCAAGAACTACTAAACGAGAGCCGGAAGATCGAAGCTCAGGAAAGGCAACCTGGAGAACACCTTGGAGTGGAACACACCATCTCTCTACACCCCATACCCAATTTGTAGGCCTAATGCAGTGTAGTTTCCAACAACTACTAAACGAGAGCATGAAGATCGAAGCATTGGCGAGGAAACCTGGGGAACATCTTGGAGTGGAACACACCATCTCTCTACACCCCAGACCCAATTTGTAGGCCTAATGCAGCGTAGTTTCCAACAACTACTAAACGAGAGCCGGAAGATCGAAGCTCAGGAAAGGCAACCTGGAGAACACCTTGGAGTGGAACACACCATCTCTCTACACCCCATACCCAATTTGTAGGCCTAATGCAGTGTAGTTTCCAACAACTACTAAACGAGAGCCGGAAGATCGAAGCTCAGGAAAGGCAACCTGGAGAACACCTTGGAGTGGAACACACCATCTCTCTACACCCCATACCCAATTTGTAGGCCTAATGCAGTGTAGTTTCCAACAACTACTAAACGAGAGCCGGAAGATCGAAGCTCAGGAAAGGCAACCTGGAGAACACCTTGGAGTGGAACACACCATCTCTCTACACCCCATACCCAATTTGTAGGCCTAATGCAGTGTAGTTTCCAACAACTACTAAACGAGAGCATGAAGATCGAAGCATTGGTGAGGAAACCTGGGGAACACCTTGGAGTGGAACACACCATCTCTCTACACCCCATACCCAATTTGTAGGCCTAATGCAGCGTAGTTTCCAACAACTACTAAACGAGAGCCGGAAGATCGAAGCTCAGGAAAGGCAACCTGGAGAACACCTTGGAGTGGAACACACCATCTCTCTACACCCCATACCCAATTTGTAGGCCTAATGCAGTGTAGTTTCCAACAACTACTAAACGAGAGCCGGAAGATCGAAGCTCAGGAAAGGCAACCTGGAGAACACCTTGGAGTGGAACACACCATCTCTCTACACCCCATACCCAATTTGTAGGCCTAATGCAGCGTAGTTTCCAACAACTACTAAACGAGAGCCGGAAGATCGAAGCTCAGGAAAGGCAACCTGGAGAACACCTTGGAGTGGAACACACCATCTCTCTACACCCCATACCCAATTTGTAGGCCTAATGCAGTGTAGTTTCCAAGAACTACTAAACGAGAGCCGGAAGATCGAAGCTCAGGAAAGGCAACCTGGAGAACACCTTGGAGTGGAACACACCATCTCTCTACACCCCATACCCAATTTGTAGGCCTAATGCAGTGTAGTTTCCAACAACTACTAAACGAGAGCCGGAAGATCGAAGCTCAGGAAAGGCAACCTGGAGAACACCTTGGAGTGGAACACACCATCTCTCTACACCCCATACCCAATTTGTAGGCCTAATGCAGCGTAGTTTCCAACAACTACTAAACGAGAGCCGGAAGATCGAAGCTCAGGAAATGCAACCTGGAGAACACCTTGGAGTGGAACACACCATCTCTCTACACCCCATACCCAATTTGTAGGCCTAATGCAGTGTAGTTTCCAAGAACTACTAAACGAGAGCCGGAAGATCGAAGCTCAGGAAAGGCAACCTGGAGAACACCTTGGAGTGGAACACACCATCTCTCTACACCCCATACCCAATTTGTAGGCCTAATGCAGTGTAGTTTCCAACAACTACTAAACGAGAGCATGAAGATCGAAGCATTGGCGAGGAAACCTGGGGAACACCTTGGAGTGGAACACACCATCTCTCTACACCCCATACCCAATTTGTAGGCCTAATGCAGCGTAGTTTCTAACAACTACTAAGCGAGAGCCGGAAGATCGAAGCTCAGGAAAGGCAACCTGGAGAACACCTTGGAGTGGAACACACCATCTCTCTTCCCTCCCCATACCCAATTTGTAGGCCTAATGCAGCGTAGTTTCCAACAACTACTAAACGAGAGCCGGAAGATCGAAGCTCAGGAAAGGCAACCTGGAGAACACCTTGGAGTGGAACACACCATCTCTTTACACCCCATACCCAATTTGAAGGCCTAATGCAGTGTAGTTTCCAACAACTACTAAACGAGAGTCGGAAGATCGAAGCTCAGGAAAGGCAACCTGGAGAACACCTTGGAGTGGAACACACCATCTCTCTACACCCCATACCCAATTTGTAGGCCTAATGCAGTGTAGTTTCCAACAACTACTAAACGAGAGCATTAAGATCAAAGAAAAGGCGAGGAAACCTGGGGCACACCTTGGGGAGGCAGACACCGTTAGTAGGCCCTACCAAAGTTGTACCCCCAATGCAGTTTTAAAATTCCTAGAGGCTGAAAACAAGACTATTGACGCTCAGCTTTTTTCAAAGGAACACAGCTGAATTGAGTGGCACAGACAGACACAGGTAGTAGGACTTAACCCAAAAATGTGGATCACTGCAGCTTAAAAAAGTTACAGGGGTACACAAGCAGCAGTGCTCTGGCAGTGGAGGACAATTTCAATAGTGGACCGCAGACAGACTTTGTACGCCTACTATTAAAAAAAGGATGCTCTATGCAATTAAAAATAGGTTCCAGGGGTCCACGGGCAGCAGTGGTGTGGTCAGTGGACGAGTATTGGAAGGAAGGACCGCAGACAGGCGTAGTAGGCCTAACATAACAAAATTAGGCTGTAGACACTGTAAAATTGGTTCCAGGGGTACACGGGCAGCAGTGGTGTGGTCAGCGGAGGAAAATTGGAATTAGGGACTGCATACAGACTTTGTAGGCTGTCCCCTGTGGACCATGCATCCAACACATTAACCCAGTGCGCCGTAATGGACACGTAACTTTTTGTGGACATGCCTACTGGTCCATGCGTCTCTTGTCAGGTGCACCTTTCTACTGTTTGATTGCCTGAGTGCTATGACAATGCAGACTTTTTCATGCCGGTGGAGGGCTGGGATGGCTTTTCTCGCAAAAGAAATGTCGACTGGGTAGCTTGAACCGTTGCACAGCGTAGTTAATCTGGGCTTTCTAAATATAAAACAAAGAAAAAAAGGAGGCTACATGCACTTTCAGCTGGGTTCCAGGGGTACACGGCCAGCATTGGTCTGGTCAGTGGAGAACTATTGGAAGGAGTGACCGCAAACAGGCATCGAAGGCCTAACATAATAACACATTGCTGTTGGCAATTTTAAATTGGTTCCAGGGGAACACGGGCAGCAGTGGCCTGGTCAGTGTAGTAGTAGTAGAAAGAACGGACCGCAGACAGGCATCGAAGGCCTAAAATAAAAAAATTGGGCTGGCTGTAGGCAATTTTAAATTGGTTCCAGGGGTATACGGGCAGCAGTGGTGTGGTCAGTGGAGGCCTAGTGGAAGGAGTGACCGCAGACATGCATCGAAGGCCTAACAATAATAACACATTGCTGTTGGCAATTTTAAATTGGTTCCAGGGGAACACGGGCATCAGTGGCCTGGTCAGTGTAGTAGTAGTAGAAAGAACGGACCGCAGACAGGCATCGAAGGCCTAAAATAAAAAAATTGGGCTGGCTGTAGGCAATTTTAAATTGGTTCCAGGGGTATACGGGCAGCAGTGGTGTGGTCAGTGGAGGCCTAGTGGAAGGAGTGACCGCAGACAGGCATCGAAGGCCTAAAATAATAACACATGGCTGTAGGCAATTTTAAATTGGTTCCAGGGGTACACGGGCAGCAGTGGCCTGGTCAGTGTAGTAGTAGTAGAAAGAATGGACCGCAGACAGGCATCGAAGGCCTAAAATAAAAAAATTGGGCTGGCTGTAGGCAATTTTAAATTGGTTCCAGGGGTACACGGGCAGCAGTGGTGTGGTCAGTGGAGGCGTAGTGGAAGGAGTGACCGCAGACAGGCTTCGAAGGCCTAACATAACAAAAATGTCAATACAATGGTATTGTCAGTGGCAGGCATTGAAGGATGTCAGTGCGTAGACTAAACATTGGTGGAGCTGTGAGATAATTTTGCAAGTGGTAGAGCACTGTTTGAGCTGGGGGGGGGAACTGTCTTGTGGCCGGCGGTACAGGCCCAGGGCCCCTCATATTACAACGGTGTGTCTGACGTTGGGTGCGCACCACCACCGCCAGAGACACTTTATTGTACTAGGAGGGACCCAGTGGCAGTGCCGTCGACCAAAAGCGGGCACACCCACCTCTTCAGACAAACAGCACTCTCACGGGTGCTGTCGCCAAGTGTCGATACCACGGCCCCGTGTGGGGAGTTTGGCCATTTAGTGAGGTGTAAACATGTCGTATGCTGGACAATCAGGTGCAGAAAATTACGAGATTGGAAAAGGCATTCAGAATAGTCCACAGGCAAGACCTTTTCATAGGAAAACTAGGTGTCAGCCGGGCAAGGTGGGGCAAAAGATTTCGAAATCCAGTTGTGGTTCATTTTAATGAAGGTTAGATCATCTACATTTTGGGTAGCCAGACGAGTCCTTTTTTCTGTTAGTATTGAACCTGCAGCACTGAATACTCTTTCTGATAGGACACTAGCTGCCGGGCAAGCAAGCTCCTGCAATGCATATTCTGCCAATTCTGGCCAGGTGTCTAATTTGGATGCCCAGTAATCAAATGGGAATGACGGTTGAGGGAGAACATCGATAAAGGATGAAAAATAGTTTGTAACCATACTGGACAAATGTTGTCTCCTGTCACTTTGAATTGATGCTGCAGTACCTGTCCTGTCTGCGGTCATAGCAAAATCACTCCACAACCTGGTCAGAAAACCCCTCTGGCCAACGCCACTTCTGATTTCTGCCCCTCTAACTCCTCTGGTCTGATGGCCCCTGCAGCTCGTGTGAGAACAATCACGGGCGCTGTGTGCAGGGAATGCCAGAAGCAAACGGTCAACAAGAGTTGATTGTTTGGTTGCTAATATTAGTTCCAAGTTCTCATGTGGCATTATATTTTGCAATTTGCCTTTATAGCGAGGATCAAGGAGGCAGGCCAACCAGTAATCGTCATCGTTCATCATTTTAGTTATGCGTGTGTCCCTTTTGAGGATACGTAAGGCATAATCCGCCATGTGGGCCAAAGTTCCAGTTCTCAAATCTGCGGTTGTGCTTGGTTGAGGGGCAGTTTCAGTCAAATCCACGTCACTTGTGTCCCTCCAAAAACCAGAACCCGGCCTTGCCGCGCCACCAATTTCCAGTGGCCCCGGAAAAGCTTCCTCATTAAAAATATAATCATCCCCATCATCCTCCTCGTCCTCCTCCTCCTCTTTGCCCGCTAACTCGTCCTGTACACTGCCCTGGCCAGACAATGGCTGACTGTCATCAAGGCTTTCCTCTTCCTCAGCTGCAGACGCCTGATCCTTTATGTGCATCAAACTTTGCATCAGCAGACGCATTAGGGGGATGCTCATGCTTATTATGGCGTTGTCTGCACTAACCAGCCGTGTGCATTCCTCAAAACACTGAAGGACTTGACACATGTCTTGAATCTTCGACCACTGCACACCTGACAACTCCATGTCTGCCATCCTACTGCCTGCCCGTGTATGTGTATCCTCCCACAAAAACATAACAGCCCGCCTCTGTTCGCACAGTCTCTGAAGCATGTGCAGTGTTGAGTTCCACCTTGTTGCAACGTCTATGATTAGGCGATGCTGGGGAAGGTTCAAAGAACGCTGATAGGTCTGCATACGGCTGGAGTGTACGGGCGAACGGCGGATATGTGAGCAAAGTCCACGCACTTTGAGGAGCAGGTCGGATAACCCCGGATAACTTTTCAGGAAGCACTGCACCACCAGGTTTAAGGTGTGAGCCAGGCAAGGAATGTGTTTCAGTTGGGAAAGGGAGATGGCAGCCATGAAATTCCTTCCGTTATCACTCACTACCTTGCCTGCCTCAAGATCTACAGTGCCCAGCCACGACTGCGTTTCTTTCTGCAAGAACTCGGACAGAACTTCCGCGGTGTGTCTGTTGTCGCCCAAACACTTCATAGCCAATACAGCCTGCTGACATTTGCCAGTAGCTGCCCCATAATGGGAGACCTGGTGTGCAACAGTGGCAGCTGCGGATGGAGTGGTTGTGCGACTGCGGTCTGTGGACGAGCTCTCGCTTCTGCAGGAGGACGAAGAGGAGGAGGAGGGGGTGCGAACGGCTACAGCCAACTGTTTCCTAGACCGTGGGCTAGGCAGAACTGTCCCAAACTTGCTGTCCCCTGTGGACCCTGCATCCACAACATTCACCCAGTGTGCCGTGATGGACACGTCACGTCCCTGGCCATGCCTACTGGTCCATGCATCTGTTGTCAGGTGCACCTTTGTGCTCACAGATTGCCTGAGTGCATGGACGATGCGCTCTTTAACATGCTGGTGGAGGGCTGGGATGGCTTTTCTGGAAAAAAAGTGTCGACTGGGTAGCTCGTAGCGTGGTACAGCGTAGTCCATCAGGGCTTTGAAAGCTTCGCTTTCAACTAACCGGTAGGGCATCATCTCTAACGAGATTAGTCTAGCTATGTGGGCGTTCAAACCCTGTGTACGCGGATGCGAGGCTAAGTACTTCCTTTTTCTAACCATAGTCTCATGTAGCGTGAGCTGGACTGGAGAGCTGGAGATCGTGGAACTAGCGGGGGTGCCGGTGGACATGGCAGACTGAGAGACGGTGGGAGATGGTATTGTTGCCGCCGGTGCCCTAGATGCAGTGTTTCCTACTACGAAACTGGTGATTCCCTGACCCTGACTGCTTTGGCCTGGCAAAGAAACCTGCATAGATACTGCAGGTGGTGCGGAAAATGGTGGCCCTACACTGCCGGAAGGGATGTTGCGTTGCTGACTAGCTTCATTGGCCGAGGGTGCTACAACCTTAAGGGACGTTTGGTAGTTAGTCCAGGCTTGCAAATGCATGGTGGTTAAATGTCTATGCATGCAACTTGTATTGAGACTTTTCAGATTCTGTCCTCTGCTTAAGGTAGTTGAACATTTTTGACAGATGACTTTGCGCTGATCAATTGGATGTTGTTTAAAAAAATGCCAGACTGCACTCTTTCTAGCATCGGATACCTTTTCAGGCATTGCAGACTGAGCTTTAACCGGATGGCCACGCTGTCCTCCAACAGGTTTTGGCTTTGCCACGCGTTTTGGGCAAGATACGGGCCCGGTAGATGGAACCTGTTGCGATGTTGATGCCTGCTGCGGCCCCTCCTCCTCCGCTTCAGAACTGCTGCCGCCTGCACCCTGTTCCCCCAATGGCTGCCAATCGGGGTCAAGAACTGGGTCATCTATTACCTCTTCTTGTAGCTCGTGTGCAACTTCGTCTGTATCACCGTGTCGGTCGGTGGTATAGCGTTCGTGATGGGGCAACATAGTCTCATCAGGGTCTGATTCTTGATCAGCACCCTGCGAGGGCAATGTTGGGGTCTGAGTCAAAGGACCAGCATAGTAGTCTGGCTGTGGCTGTGCATCAGTGCACTCCATGTCAGATTCAACTTGTAATGGGCATGGACTGTTAACTGCTTCACTTTCTAAGCCAGGGACGGTATGTGTAAAGAGCTCCATGGAGTAACCCGTTGTGTCGCCTGCTGCATTCTTCTCTGTTGTTGTTTTTGCTGAAGAGGACAAGGAAGCGACTTGTCCCTGACCGTGAACATCCACTAACGATGCGCTGCTTTGACATTTACCAGTTTCACGAGAGGAGGCAAAAGAGCTAGAGGCTGAGTCAGCAAGATAAGCCAAAACTTGCTCTTGCTGCTCCGGCTTTAAAAGCGGTTTTCCTACTCCCAGAAAAGGGAGCGTTCGAGGCCTTGTGTAGCCAGACGACGAACCTGGCTCCACAGCTCCAGACTTAGGTGCAATATTTTTTTTCCCACGACCAGCTGATGCTCCACCACTACCACTACCCTCATTACCAGCTGACAATGAACGCCCCCGGCCACGACCTCTTCCACCAGACTTCCTCATTGTTTTAAAAACGTAAACAAACTAACGGTATTTGTTGCTGTCACACAACTTACACGGTGAGCTATAACTTCAGTATGATTTAGCTACCCCTTTACAGGTGAGTGAGACCACAACGAAAATCAGGCACAATGTTACACACTCTGTTGTTGGTGGCAACAAATGAGAGAGATGCCACACACGCTGGACTGTCACTGAAGCACAAATGTAAATATTAATCTCCCACTGATTTTTTTTTTTTTTTTTCAGGGAGACTTTAGGAAAAAAAAATAATAGAATAAAATGATTTTTTCAGGAAGAATTTAGAAAACAAATAAAATAAAATGATTTTTTCAGGGAGAATTTAGAAAACAAATAAAACAAAAAAAGGCTTTCTATGGCCCACTGAGTGAGAGATGACGCACACAGGAGTCAGGAGTGGCACACAAGCCCAAAGGCCAATATTTATCTCCCACTTTTTTTTTTTTTTTTCAGGGAAAATTTATAAACCCAATAAAAAAATAAATAAATAGGCTTTCTATGGCCCACTATCTGAGAGAGAGAGATGGCACGCTTAGGACTGGCACACAAGCCCAAAGGCCAATATTAATCTCCCTTTTTTTTTTCAGGGAAAATTTATAAACCCAATAAAAAAAATAAATAAATAGGCTTTCTATGGCCCACTATTTGTGAGAGAGATGGCACGCTCAGGACTGGCACACAAGCCCAGAGGCCAATATTAATCTCCCACTTTTTTTTTTTTTGTTCCAGGGAAAATTTATAAACCCAATAAAAAAAATAATAAATAGGCTTTCTATGGCCCACTATCTGAGAGAGAGAGATGGCACGCTTAGGACTGGCACACAAGCCCAAAGGCCAATATTAATCTCCCACTGATTGATTTATTGATTTTTTCAGGTAGAATTTAGAGCCCAAATAAAGCAAAAAAAAAAAAAAAAATGGGCTTTCTATGGCCCACTGAGTGAGTGATGATGCACACAGGCGTCAGGAGTGGCACACAAGCCCTGAGGCCAATATTTTTCTCCCACTGATTGATGTAGTGATTTTTTCAGGTAGATTTTAGAACCCAAATCAAGCAAAAAAATAAATAGGCTTTCTATGGCCCACTGACTGAGAGATGGCACACACAGGAGTCAAGAGTGGCACACAAGCCCTGAGGCCAATATTTTTCTCCCACTGATTGATGTAGTGATTTTTTCAGGTAGATTTTAGAACCCAAATCAAGCAAAAAAATAAATAGGCTTTCTATGGCCCACTGAGTGAGAGATTGCACACACAGGGATGGCACTCTAGCAGAAATGTCAATCTTAATCTCCTACAAAAAAAAAAAAAAAAAAACAGGGAGTGTCCAACAATTACTATCTCCCTGCAGTAATCTCAGCCAGGTATGGCAGGCAGCAATAAGGAGTAGACTGATGCACAAATTAAATAAAAAGTGTGGACAAACAAAAAAGATAGCTGTGCAGAAAGGAAGGAACAAGAGGATTTGTGCTTTGAAAAAAGCAGTTGGTTTGCACAGCGGCGTACACACAGCAATGCAGCTATCAGGGAGCCTTCTAGGGCAGCCCAATGAGCTACAGCGCTGAGGGGAAAAAAAAAAAAAAATGTAGCTTCCACTGTCCCTGCACACCGAAGGTGGTGTTGGGCAGTGGAAATCGCTACAGCACAAGCAGTTTGGTGGTTAATGGACGCTGCCTAACGCTATCCCTGCTTCTGACGAAGCGGCAGCAACCTCTCCCTAAGCTCAGATCAGCAGCAGTAACATGGCGGTCGGCGGGAACGCCCCTTTATAGCCCCTGTGACACCGCAGACAGCAAGCCAATCACTGCAATGCCCTTCTCTAAGATGGTGGGGACCAGGACCTATGTCATCACGCTGCCCACACTCTGCGTTTACCTTCATTGGCTGAGAAATGGCGCTTTTCGCATCATTGAAACGCGACTTTGGCGCGAAAGTCGCGTACCGCATGGCCGACCCCGCACAGGGGTCGGATCGGGTTTCATGAAACCCGACTTTGCCAAAAGTCGGCGACTTTTGAAAATGAACGACCCGTTTCGCTCAACCCTAGTCTAGATCATTATTATAGTTGTGATATCCAATATAATAAGAAAATGGCTTTATTAGAAAAATACAAACATGAAGGGGCCAACTCATCAAGACTGGCCAACATTGGCAGAAGAAAAGCAAACGCAAACATATATGTTCTGTGGTATAAGCCTAGTTGGTTGGAGGTAAAATTTTCGTGCATGAGTCATCATTAAAGCTACAATTTTACATCATTGCAAAATCCCTGGCAGGGGGAAGGAGCAGAGCAGTTGGGTCAGGAGTAGGGTTGAGCGAAACGGGTCGTTCATTTTCAAAAATCGCCGACTTTTGGCAAAGTCGGGTTTCATGAAACCCGATCCGACCCCTGTGTGGGGTCGGCCATGCGGTACGCGACTTTCGCGCCAAAGTCGCGTTTCAATGACGCGAAAAGCGCCATTTCTCAGCCAATGAAGGTAAACGCAGAGTGTGGGCAGCGTGATGACATAGGTCCTGGTCCCCACCATCTTAGAGAAGGGCATTGCAGTGATTGGCTTGCTGTCTGCGGCGTCACAGGGGCTATAAAGGGGCGTTCCCGCCGACCGCCATGTTACTGCTGCTGATCTGAGCTTAGGGAGAGGTTGCTGCCGCTTCGTCAGAAGCAGGGATAGCGTTAGGCAGGGTCCATTAACCACGAAACCGCTTGTGCTGTAGCGATTTCCACTGCCCAACACCACCTTCGGTGTGCAGGGACAGTGGAAGGTAGTTTTTTTGTTTTTTTTTCCCCTCAGCGCTGTAGCTCATTGGGCTGCCCTAGAAGGCTCCCTGATAGCTGCATTGCTGTGTGTACGCCGCTGTGCAAACCAACTGCTTTTTTCAAAGCACAAATCCTCTTGTTCCTTCCTTTCTGCACAGCTATCTTTTTTGTTTGTCCACACTTTTTATTTAATTTGTGCATCAGTCCACTCCTTATTGCTGCCTGCCATACCTGGCTGAGATTACTGCAGGGAGATAGTAATTGTTGGACACTCCCTGTTTTTTTTTTTTTGTGGGAGATTAAGATTGACATTTCTGCTAGAGTGCCATCCCTGTGTGTTTGCAATCTCTCACTCAGTGGGCCATAGAAAGCCTATTTATTTTTTTGCTTGATTTGGGTTCTAAAATCTACCTGAAAAAATCACTACATCAATCAGTGGGAGAAAAATATTGGCCTCAGGGCTTGTGTGCCACTCTTGACTCCTGTGTGTGCCATCTCTCAGTCAGTGGGCCATAGAAAGCCTATTTATTTTTTTGCTTGATTTGGGTTCTAAAATCTACCTGAAAAAATCACTACATCAATCAGTGGGAGAAAAATATTGGCCTCAGGGCTTGTGTGCCACTCCTGACTCCTGTGTGCATCATCACTCACTCAGTGGGCCATAGAAAGCCCATTTTTTTTTTTTTTGCTTTATTTGGGTTCTAAATTCTACCTGAAAAAATCAATAAATCAATCAGTGGGAGATTAATATTGGCCTTTGGGCTTGTGTGCCAGTCCTAAGCGTGCCATCTCTCTCTCTCAGATAGTGGGCCATAGAAAGCCTATTTATTATTTTTTTTTATTGGGTTTATAAATTTTCCCTGGAACAAAAAAAAAAAAAGTGGGAGATTAATATTGGCCTCTGGGCTTGTGTGCCAGTCCTGAGCGTGCCATCTCTCTCACAAATAGTGGGCCATAGAAAGCCTATTTATTTATTTTTTTTTGGTTTTATAAATTCTCCCTGAAAAAAAAAGGGAGATTAATATTGGCCTTTGGGCTTGTGTGCCAGTCCTAAGCGTGCCATCTCTCTCTCTCAGATAGTGGGCCATAGAAAGCCTATTTATTTATTTATTTTTTTATTGGGTTTATAAATTTTCCCTGAAAAAAAAAAAAAAGTGGGAGATTAATATTGGCCTCTGGGCTTGTGTGCCAGTCCTGAGCGTGCCATCTCTCTCACAAATAGTGGGCCATAGAAAGCCTATTTATGTTTTTGGTTGATTTGGGTTCTAAATTCTACCTGAAAAAATCAATAAATCAATCAGTGGGAGATAAATATTGGCCTCTGAGCTTGTGTGCCACTCCTGACTCCTGTGTGCGTCATCTCTCACTCAGTGGGCCATAGAAAGCCTTTTTTTGTTTTATTTGTTTTCTAAATTCTCCCTGAAAAAATCATTTTATTTTATTTGGTTTCTAAATTCTTCCTGAAAAAATCATTGTATTCTATTTTTTTTTTTTCCTAAAGTCTCCCTGAAAAAAAAAACAAAAAACAAATCAGTGGGAGATTAATATTGCCCTTTCTGCATGTGTGCCAGTCTTGACTCCTGGGTGTGCCATCTCTCTCTCTCTCTCCAATTGTGGGCCATATAAAGCCTATTATTTTTTTAGCTTGATTTGGGTTCCAAAATCTACCTGAAAAAATCACTACATCAATCAGTGGGAGATAAATATTGGCCTCTGGGCTTGTGTGCCACTCCTGACTCCTGTGTGCGTCATCTCTCACTCAGTGGGCCATAGAAAGCCTTTTTTTGTTTTATTTGTTTTCTAAATTCTCCCTGAAAAAATCATTTTATTTTATTTGATTTCTAAATTCTTCCTGAAAAAATCATTTTATTCTATTATTTTTTTTTCCTAAAGTCTCCCTGAAAAAAAAAAAAAAAAAAAAAAAATCAGTGGGAGATTAATATTTACATTTGTGCTTCAGTGACAGTCCAGCGTGTGTGGTATCTCTCTCATTTGTTGCCACCAACAACAGAGTGTGTAACATTGTGCCTGATTTTCGTTGTGGTCTCACTCACCTGTAAAGGGGTAGCTAAATCATACTGAAGTTATAGCTCACCGTGTAAGTTGTGTAACAGCAACAAATACCATTAGTTTGTTTACGTTTTTAAAACAATGAGGAAGTCTGGTGGAAGAGGTCGTGGCCGGGGGCGTTCATTGTCAGCTGGTAATGAGGGTAGTGGTAGTGGTGGAGCATCAGCTGGTCGTGGGAAAAAAAATATTGCACCTAAGTCTGGAGCTGTGGAGCCAGGTTCGTCGTCTGGCTACACAAGGCCTCGAACGCTCCCTTTTCTGGGAGTAGGAAAACCGCTTTTAAAGCCGGAGCAGCAAGAGCAAGTTTTGGCTTATCTTGCTGACTCAGCCTCTAGCTCTTTTGCCTCCTCTCGTGAAACTGGTAAATGTCAAAGCAGCGCGTCGTTAGTGGATGTTCACGGTCAGGGACAAGTCGCTTCCTTGTCCTCTTCAGCAAAAACAACAACAGAGAAGAATGCAGCAGGCGACACAACGGGTTACTCCATGGAGCTCTTTACACATACCGTCCCTGGCTTAGAAAGTGAAGCAGTTAACAGTCCATGCCCATTAGAAGTTGAATCTGACATGGAGTGCACTGATGCACAGCCACAGCCAGACTACTATGCTGGTCCTTTGACTCAGACCACAACATTGCCCTCGCAGGGTAATGATCAAGAATCAGACCCTGATGAGACTATGTTGCCCCATCACGAACGCTATACCACCGACCGACACGGTGACACAGATGAAGTTGCACACGAGCTACAAGAAGAGGTAATAGATGACCCAGTTCTTGACCCCGATTGGCAGCCATTGGGGGAACAGGGTGCAGGCGGCAGCAGTTCTGAAGCGGAGGAGGAGGGGCCGCAGCAGGCATCAACATCGCAACAGGTTCCATCTGCCTGGCCCGTATCTTGCCCAAAACGCGTGGCAAAGCCAAAACCTGTTGGAGGACAGCGTGGCCATCCGGTTAAAGCTCAGTCTGCAATGCCTGAAAAGGTATCCGATGCTAGAAAGAGTGCAGTCTGGCATTTTTTTAAACAACATCCAATTGATCAGCGCAAAGTCATCTGTCAAAAATGTTCAACTACCTTAAGCAGAGGACAGAATCTGAAAAGTCTCAATACAAGTTGCATGCATAGACATTTAACCACCATGCATTTGCAAGCCTGGACTAACTACCAAACGTCCCTTAAGGTTGTAGCACCCTCGGCCAATGAAGCTAGTCAGCAACGCAACATCCCTTCCGGCAGTGTAGGGCCACCATTTTCCGCACCACCTGCAGTATCTATGCAGGTTTCTTTGCCAGGCCAAAGCAGTCAGGGTCAGGGAATCACCAGTTTCGTAGTAGGAAACACTGCATCTAGGGCACCGGCGGCAACAATACCATCTCCCACCGTCTCTCAGTCTGCCATGTCCACCGGCACCCCCGCTAGTTCCACGATCTCCAGCTCTCCAGTCCAGCTCACCCTACATGAGACTATGGTTAGAAAAAGGAAGTACTTAGCCTCGCATCCGCGTACACAGGGTTTGAACGCCCACATAGCTAGACTAATCTCGTTAGAGATGATACCCTACCGGTTAGTTGAAAGCGAAGCTTTCAAAGCCCTGATGGACTAAGCTGTACCACGCTACGAGCTACCCAGTCGACACTTTTTTTCCAGAAAAGCCATCCCACCCCTCCACCAGCATGTTAAAGAGCTCATCGTCCATGCACTCAGGCAATCTGTGAGCACAAAGGTGCACCTGACAACAGATGCATGGACCAGTAGGCATGGCCAGGGACGTTACGTGTCAATCACGGCACACTGGGTGAATGTTGTGGATGCAGGGTCCACAGGGGACAGCAAGTTTGGGACAGTTCTGCCTAGCCCACGGTCTAGGAAACAGTTCGCACCCCCTCCTCCTCCTCTTCGTCCTCCTGCGGAAGCGAGAGCTCGTCCACAGACCGCAGTGGCACAACCACTCCATCCGCAGCTGCCACTGTTGCACACCAGGTCTCCCATTATGGGGCAGCTACTGGCAAACGTCAGCAGGCTGTATTGGCTATGAAGTGTTTGGGCGACAACAGACACACCGCGGAAGTTCTGTCCGAGTTCTTGCAGAAAGAAACGCAGTCGTGGCAGGGCACTGTAGATCTTGAGGCAGGCAAGGTAGTGAGTGATAACGGAAGGAATTTCATGGCTGCCATCTCCCTTTCCCAACTGAAACACATTCCTTGCCTGGCTCACACCTTAAACCTGGTGGTGCAGTGCTTCCTGAAAAGTTATCCGGGGTTATCCGACCTGCTCCTCAAAGTGCGTGGACTTTGCTCACATATACGCCGTTCGCCCGTACACTCCAGCCGTATGCAGACCTATCAGAGTTCTTTGAACCTTCCCCAGCATCGCCTAATCATAGACATTGCAACAAGGTGGAACTCAACACTGCACATGCTTCAGAGACTGTGCGAACAGAGGCGGGCTGTTATGTTTTTGTGGGAGGATACACATACACGGGCAGGCAGTAGGATGGCAGACATGGAGTTGTCAGGTGTGCAGTGGTCGAAGATTCAAAACATGTGTCAAGTCCTTCAGTGTTTTGAGGAATGCACACGGCTGGTTAGTGCAGACAACGCCATAATAAGCATGAGCATCCCCCTAATGCGTCTGCTGATGCAAAGTTTGACGCACATAAAGGATCAGGCGTCTGCAGCTGAGGAAGAGGAAAGCCTTGATGACAGTCAGCCATTGTCTGGCCAGGGCAGTGTACAGGACAAGTTAGCGGGTGAAGAGGAGGAGGAGGACGAGGAGGATGATGGGGATGATTATATTTTTAATGAAGAAGCTTTCCCGGGGCCACTGGAAATTGGTGGCGCGGCAAGGCCGGGTTCTGGTTTTTGGAGGGACACAAGTGACGTGGATTTGACTGAAACTGCCCCTCAACCAAGCACAACCGCAGATTTGAGAACTGGAACTTTGGCCCACATGGCGGATTATGCCTTACGTATCCTCAAAAGGGACACACGCATAACTAAAATGATGAACGATGACGATTACTGGTTGGCCTGCCTCCTTGATCCTCGCTATAAAGGCAAATTGCAAAATATAATGCCACATGAGAACTTGGAACTAATATCAGCAACCAAACAATCAACTCTTGTTGACCGTTTGCTTCTGGCATTCCCTGCACACAGCGCCCGTGATCGTTCTCACACGAGCTGCAGGGGCCATCAGACCAGAGGAGTTAGAGGGGCAGAAATCAGAAGTGGCGTTGGCCAGAGGGGTTTTCTGACCAGGTTGTGGAGTTATTTTGCTATGACCGCAGACAGGACAGGTACTGCAGCATCAATTCAAAGTGACAAGAGACAACATTTGTCCAGTATGGTTACAAACTATTTTTCATCCCTTATCGATGTTCTCCCTCAACCGTCATTCCCATTTGATTACTGGGCATCCAAATTAGACACCTGGCCAGAATTGGCAGAATATGCATTGCAGGAGCTTGCTTGCCCGGCAGCTAGTGTCCTATCAGAAAGAGTATTCAGTGCTGCAGGTTCAATACTAACAGAAAAAAGGACTCGTCTGGCTACCCAAAATGTAGATGATCTAACCTTCATTAAAATGAACCACAACTGGATTTCGAAATCTTTTGCCCCACCTTGCCCGGCTGACACCTAGCTTTCCTATGAAAAGGTCTTGCCTGTGGACTATTCTGAATGCCTTTTCCAATCTTGTAATTTTCTGCACCTGATTGTCCAGCATACGACATGTTTACACCTCACTAAATGGCCAAATTCCCCACACGGGGCCGTGGTATCGACACTTGGCGACAGCACCCGTGAGAGTGCTGTTTGTCTGAAGAGGTGGGTGTGCCCGCTTTTGGTCGACGGCACTGCCACTGGGTCCCTCCTAGTACAATAAAGTGTCTCTGGCGGTGGTGGTGCGCACCCAACGTCAGACACACCGTTGTAATATGAGGGGCCCTGGGCCTGTACCGCCGGCCACAAGACAGTTACCCCCCCCCCAGCTCAAACAGTGCTCTACCACTTGCAAAATTATCTCACAGCTCCACCAATGTTTAGTCTACGCACTGACATCCTTCAATGCCTGCCACTGACAATACCATTGTATTGACATTTTTGTTATGTTAGGCCTTCGAAGCCTGTCTGCGGTCACTCCTTCCACTACGCCTCCACTAACCACACCACTGCTGCCCGTGTACCCCTGGAACCAATTTAAAATTGCCTACAGCCAGCCCAATTTTTTTATTTTAGGCCTTCGATGCCTGTCTGCGGTCCGTTCTTTCTACTACTACTACACTGACCATGCCACTGCTGCCCGTGTACCCCTGGAACCAATATAAAATTGCCTACAGCCATGTGTTATTATTTTAGGCCTTCGATGCCTGTCTGCGGTCACTCCTTACAATATGCCTCCGCTGACCACACCACTGCTGCCCGTGTACCCCTGGAACCAATTTAAAATTGCCTACAGCCAGCCCAATTTTTTTATTTTAGGCCTTTGATGCCTGTCTGCGGTCCGTTCTTTCTACTACTACTACACTGACCAGGCCACTGCTGCCCGTGTACCCCTGGAACCAATTTAAAATTGCCTACAGCCAGCCCAATTTTTTTATTTTAGGCCTTCGAGGCCTGTCTGCGGTCACTCCTTCCACTCGGCCTCCACTGACCACACCACTGCTGCCCGTGTACCCCTGGAACCAATTTAAAATTGCCTACAGCCATGTGTTATTATTTTAGGCCTTCGATGCCTGTCTGCGGTCACTCCTTCCACTAGGCCTCCACTGACCACACCACTGCTGCCCGTGTACCCCTGGAACCAATCTAAAATTGCCTACAGCCAGCCCAATTTTTTTATTTTAGGCCTTCGATGCCTGTCTGCGGTCACTCCTTCCACTAGGCCTCCACTGACCACACCACTGCTGCCCGTGTACCCCTGGAACCAATTTAAAATTGCCTACAGCCAGCCCAATATTTTTATTTTAGGCCTTCGATGCCTGTCTGCGGTCCATTCTTTCTACTACTACTACACTGACCAGGCCACTGCTGCCCGTATACCCCTGGAACCAATTTAAAATTGCCTACAGCCAGCCCAATTTTTTTATTTTAGGCCTTCGAGGCCTGTCTGCGGTCACTCCTTCCACTAGGCCTCCACTGACCACACCACTGCTGCCCGTGTACCCCTGGAACCAATTTAAAATTGCCTACAGCCATGTGTTATTATTTTAGGCCTTCGATGCCTGTCTGCGGTCACTTTTTCCACTAGGCCTCCACTGACCACACCACTGCTGCCCGTGTACCCCTGGAACCAATTTAAAATTGCCTACAGCCAGCCCAATTTTTTTATTTTAGGCCTTCGATGCCTGTCTGCGGTCACTCCTTCCACTAGGCCTCCACTGACCACACCACTGCTGCCCGTGTACCCCTGGAACCAATTTAAAATTGCCTACAGCCAGCCCAATTTTTTTATTTTAGGCCTTCGATGCCTGTCTGCGGTCCATTCTTTCTACTACTACTACACTGACCAGGCCACTGCTGCCCGTGTACCCCTGGAACCAATTTAAAATTGCCTACAGCCATGTGTTATTATTTTAGGCCTTCGATGCCTGTCTGCGGTCACTCCTTCCACTAGGCCTCCACCGACCACACCACTGCTGCCCGTGTACCCCTGGAACCAATTTAAAATTGCCTACAGCCAGCCCAATTTTTTTATTTTAGGCCTTCGATGCCTGTCTGCGGTCACTCCATCCACTAGGCCTCCACTGACCACACCACTGCTGCCCGTGTACCCCTGGAACCAATTTAAAATTGCCTACAGCCAGCCCAATTTTTTTATTTTAGGCCTTCGATGCCTGTCTGCGGTCCGTTCTTTCTACTACTACTACACTGACCAGGCCACTGCTGCCCGTGTACCCCTGGAACCAATTTAAAATTGCCTACAGCCATGTGTTATTATTTTAGGCCTTCGATGCCTGTCTGCGGTCACTCCTTCCACTAGGCCTCCACCGACCACACCACTGCTGCCCGTATACCCCTGGAACCAATTTAAAATTGCCTACAGCCAGCCCAATTTTTTTATTTTAGGCCTTCGATGCCTGTCTGCGGTCCGTTCTTTCTACTACTACTACACTGACCAGGCCACTGCTGCCCGTGTTCCCCTGGAACCAATTTAAAATTGCCAACAGCAATGTGTTATTATGTTAGGCCTTCGATGCCTGTTTGCGGTCACTCCTTCCAATAGTTCTCCACTGACCAGACCAATGCTGGCCGTGTACCCCTGGAACCCAGCTGAAAGTGCATGTAGCCTCCTTTTTTTCTTTGTTTTATATTTAGAAAGCCCAGATTAACTACGCTGTGCAACGGTTCAAGCTACCCAGTCGACATTTCTTTTGCGAGAAAAGCCATCCCAGCCCTCCACCGGCATGAAAAAGTCTGCATTGTCATAGCACTCAGGCAATCAAACAGTAGAAAGGTGCACCTGACAAGAGACGCATGGACCAGTAGGCATGTCCACAAAAAGTTACGCGTCCATTACGGCGCACTGGGTTAATGTGTTGGATGCATGGTCCACAGGGGACAGCCTACAAAGTCTGTCTGCGGTCCCTCCTTCCAATACTCGTCCACTGACCACACCACTGCTGCCCGTGGACCCCTGGAACCTATTTTTAATTGCATAGAGCATCCTTTTTTTAATAGTAGGCGTACAAAGTCTGTCTGCGGTCCACTATTGAAATTGTCCTCCACTGCCCAGAGCACTGCTGCTTGTGTACCCCTGTAACTTTTTTAAGCTGCAGTGATCCACATTTTTGGGTTAAGTCCTACTACCTGTGTCTGTCTGCGCCACTCAATTCAGCTGTGTTCCTTTGAAAAAAGCTGAGCGTCAATAGTCTTGTTTTCAGCCTCTAGGAATTTTAAAACTGCATTGGGGGTACAACTTTGGTAGGGCCTACTAACGGTGTCTGCCTCCCCAAGGTGTGCCCCAGGTTTCCTCGCCATTGCTTCGATCTTAATGCTCTCGTTTAGTAGTTGTTGGAAACTACACTACATTAGGCCTCCAAATTGGGTATGGGGTGTAGAGAGATGGTGTGTTCCACTCCAAGGTGTTCTCCAGGTTGCCTTTCCTGAGCTTCGATCTTCCGGCTCTCGTTTAGTAGTTGTTGGAAACTACGCTGCATTAGGCCTACAAATTGGGTATGGGGTGTAGAGAGATGGTGTGTTCAACTCCAAGGTGTTCCCCAGGTTTCCTCGCCACTGCTTCGATCTTCATGCTCTCGTTTAGTAGTTGTTGGAAACTACACTGCATTAGGCCTACAAATTGGGTATGGGGTGTAGAGAGATGGTGTGTTCCACTCCAAGGTGTTCTCCAGATTGCATTCCCTGAGCTTCGATCTTCCGGCTCTCGTTTAGTAGTTCTTGGAAACTACACTGCATTAGGCCTACAAATTGGGTATGGGGTGTAGAGAGATGGTGTGTTCCACTCCAAGGTGTTCTCCAGGTTGCCTTTCCTGAGCTTCGATCTTCCGGCTCTCGTTTAGTAGTTGTTGGAAACTACGCTGCATTAGGCCTACAAATTGGGTATGGGGTGTAGAGAGATGGTGTGTTCCACTCCAAGGTGTTCCCCAGGTTTCCTCGCCAATGCTTCGATCTTCATGCTCTCGTTTAGTAGTTGTTGGAAACTACACTGCATTAGGCCTACAAATTGTGTATGGGGTGTAGAGAGATGGTGTGTTCCACTCCAAGGTGTTCTCCAGGTTGCCTTTCCTGAGCTTCGATCTTCCGGCTCTCGTTTAGTAGTTGTTGGAAACTACACTGCATTAGGCCTTCAAATTGGGTATGGGGTGTAGAGAGATGGTGTGTTCCACTCCAAGGTGTTCTCCAGGTTGCCTTTCCTGAGCTTCGATCTTCCGGCTCTCGTTTAGTAGTTCTTGGAAACTACACTGCATTAGGCCTACAAATTGGGTATGGGGTGTAGAGAGATGGTGTGTTCCACTCCAAGGTGTTCTCCAGGTTGCCTTTCCTGAGCTTCGATCTTCCCGGCTCTCGTTTAGTAGTTCTTGGAAACTACACTGCATTAGGCCTACAAATTGGGTATGGGGTGTAGAGAGATGGTGTGTTCCACTCCAAGGTGTTCTCCAGGTTGCCTTTCCTGAGCTTCGATCTTCCGGCTCTCGTTTAGTAGTTGTTGGAAACTACGCTGCATTAGGCCTACAAATTGGGTATGGGGTGTAGAGAGATGGTGTGTTCCACTCCAAGGTGTTCTCCAGGTTGCCTTTCCAGAACTTCTATCTTCAGGCTCTCATTAAATTGTGGTTAAACGGAACAACTGCATTTGGCGTACTAGTTGGTTTGGGGCCTACTATCGGTGTCTGCCACTCCTTGCTGTTCTCCTGGTTTCCTGTCCTGAAATTCCATTTTCAGGCTCTCGTTAAGTAGTTGTTAATGTTAGACTGCATTTGGCCTACTGGTTGGGTTGGGGCCTACTATCGGTGTCTGCCACTCCTTGCTGTTCTCCTCCACTGAACAAAGCTGTGCCGCCTGTTTACTACGGTTGCCAATTTTGAACTGCATTTCGACTACTTACCGATTTGGGCCTACTCTCTGTGTCAGCCTCTCATTCCAGTTGTCCTCCACTGCAATGCCCCCTGGTTAGTCCTGTGTTACCAATTTTGAACTGCATTTAGCCAACTTTATTCTTTGGGCCTATATCTGTGTTTCCTCCTCATCCTGCCCATTGCCCAGCCAGTGATAGATGAGTCTGCTGGTACATTGACCCATAACGCAAAATTCCCCGTGCACGCTACACAGCAAGATTGTGACCCTGCTGAAAGTCAGGTTCCTCTTCCCGCATACCATACCACCTTACACGGGGACAAAGAGGAAGGTGCAGATGAAAGTGCAGGTTCCTTCATCAGGTGGGGGGAGGAATACTAGTTGGCGACGTCACTGGCACAGGGCCTCTCATAGTACGCAAAAGTGTTGCTGCCGGTGGGAGGCGCCCCCGCCATGCAAACACACCGCTGTACTTTGAGGGGCCCTGTGCCAGTGCCAATGCCAACGATTGGCCCCCCCCTGCTTGCTCAGGATCACAGCACTTGCAAAGTTGAAATACTTACCTCTCCCTGCTCCACTGCCGTGACGTGGTCCAGATTTACTGGGCCCACTAATTACTTGAACCAGCCCTACCCCCCACAACTTTAGCCAAATGACCCCCAATTTCAAATGCCTTCCAATTATTATAAGGTAAATTACGATTGACAAGCTTCTTTAACAAGAATGGATGTTTTTGCCATTAAAATGGGCAGTGTAGGTGTTTTCCTGGCCTCCACTCACTGCCGACTATGCTCCCCCATTGACTTGCATTGGGTTTCGTGTTTCGGGCGATACCCGACTTTTCGCGATAATCGGCCGATTCCACTCGACTCGACTTCTAAGATAGTCGGGTTTCGCGAAACACGGCTCGACTCTAAAAAGGTCAAGGTCGCTCAACCCTAGTCAGGAGTTGTAGAAGGGGATGACCCACACAATTTCTACATAGAGCTTTGAAGGATTCAGCTGGTCTGTTTTTAATCACATGATGTAATTATCCAAAGGGAAAACAGAAGTAATAACTGGGTAGAAGGGCAAAATGAGCAGTTGTAAGTACAAAGTGCCATATAGTATGATGACTGCAATATACTAAGGGGATAAAAACTTTGATGGAAGTGCTTCTTTAAGTAATGGTTTGGTACATAGACTGAACATTATTATTATTATTATTTATTTATTTATATAGCACCATTGATTCCATGGTGCTTTACATGAGAAGGGGGTTACATACAAGTTACAGATATCACTTACAGCAAACAAACTAACAATGACAGACTGATACAGAAGGGCGAGGACCCTGCCCTTGCGGGCTTACATTCTACAGGATTATGGGGAAGGAGACAGTAGGTTGAGGGTTGCAGGAGCTCCGGTGTTGGTGAGGCGGTAGCTTCGGTAGTGATGAGGCGGCAGCGGGGTCAGTGCAGGCTGTAGGCTTTCCTGAAGAGATGGGTTTTCAGGTTCCGTCTGAAGGATCCGAATGTGGTTGATAGTCGGACGTGTTGGGGCAAAGAATTCCAGAGGATAGGGGATATTCGGGAGAAGTCTTGGAGGCGGTTGGATGAGGAGCAAATAAGTGTGGAGGAGAGAAGGAGGTCTTGGGAGGACCGGAGATCACGTGAGGGAAGATATCGGGAGATTAGATCAGAGATATATGGAGGAGACAGGTTGTGGATGGCTTTGTAGGTCAGTATTAGTAATTTGAACTGGATGCGCTGAGGGAATGGGAGCCAGTGAAGAGATTTGCAGAGGGGGGAAGCAGAGGAGTAGCAAGGAGAGAGATGAATTAGTCGGGCAGCAGAGTTAAGAATGGACTGGAGAGGTGCAAGGGTGTTAGCAGGGAGGCCGCAGAAAAGGATGTTGCAGTAGTCAAGGCGGGAGATGATGAGGGCGTGCACAAGCATTTTAGTAGATTGACGGTTGAGGAAAGGACGGATTCTGGAGATATTTTTGAGCTAGAGGCGACAGGAGGTGGAAAGAGCTTGGATGTGCGGTTTGAAGGACAGCGCAGAGTCGAAGGTTACTCCGAGGCAGCGGACTTCCAGTACGGGGGAAAGCATGATGTCATTGATTGCGATAGATAGGTCAGGTAAGGAAGATCTATGGGATGGAGGAAAGATGATGAGTTCAGATTTGTCCACATTGAGTTTGAGGAAGCGAGAGGAGAAGAAGGAGGATATGGCTGATAGGCACTCTGGGATTCTGGACAGCAGAGCGGTGACATCTGGGCCAGAGAGGTAGATCTGAGTGTCATCAGCATAGAGGTGGTACTGGAATCCATGGGACTTTATGAGTTGTCCCAAGCCAACTGTATAGAATGAGAAGAGTAGGGGTCCTAGAACAGAGCCTTGGGGGACTCCAACAGAGAGAGGGTGGGATTAGGAGGTAGTGTGGGAGTGGGAGACGCTGAATGTGCGGTTGGAAAGGTACGAGGAGATCCAGGATAGGGCGAGGTCTTTGATGCCAAAGGAGGAGAGGATCTGTAGTAAGAGGCAGTGGTCAACCGTGTCGAAAGCAGAGGACAGGTCTAGAAGGAGGAGTGCAGAGTATTGTCCATTAGCTTTCGCGGTAAGTAGGTCGTTAGTGATTTTGGTCAGGGCTGTCTCAGTTGAGTGATGGGGCCGGAAACCAGATTGTAGATTGTCAAACAGCAAGTTAGATGAGAGGTGGGAGCAAAGTTCAGAGTGGACATGCTGCTCCAGGAGTTTGTAAGCGAATGGGAGCAGTGATATTGGGCGATAGCTGGAGATAGCAGTTGGATCAAGGGTTGGCTTTTTAAGGATAGGCGTGATTGTGGCATGTTTGAAAGCAGAAAGGAAGGTGCCAGAAGATAGTGATAGGTTGAAGAGGTGGGTTAGGGATAGGATAAGTGTGGTGGTGAGGTTGGGGAGGAGGTAGGATGGGAAGGGGTCGAGCGCACAGGTGGTGAGGTGCGATTTGGAGAGGAGACAATTAAGCATCCCTTCAGTGATGTTGGATAGGGAGGTTATGGGGTTTGGGCATTGGTCTGGTATATAAAAGGGGTTGTGGTGGTTGAACAATGAAGACTTGCCTTGTCTGGTCGATCTTATTTTTAAAGTGTGTGGCAAAGTCCTCACCAGAGATGAGGGAGGTTGGAGGGGGCAGTGGGGGGCGAAGGAGGGAGGTAAAGGTTTTGAATAACTGTTTGGGGTTGTAGGATAGGGAAGATACGAGGGTACATTACAAGATGCTGTTTCACGTAGAATCAAGTCATATGATGCCCTTTAAAAACATGTTTCCATTATTAAGAAATAGTTCAATATAGACCATTTAACATATTTAAAAGCTCAATAAATCAGAATATTTAATGTAAGCAGTATTTTATTTTCCATGTAGAAAAGCAATTACAATCAGCCAACAGTCTACAGTTATCCTTTCCTCATAAATAATATACAGGTGATCCAAATAAAAAGGCAGCAATGTTAGGTCATTTTCAGATCTGGTTTTGCTCCTAGCGCTTGTGCGGTATGGAGCCAGGCATGCTGTTTCTGTATATACCTGCATCCGTTCACATGTACAGCTCTGCTATTGGAGGGGCTTTTAATGAATAAGCAGATGTAAGCAAACCCTGCTGAGAAAATTTATAGAAGTAATTTATAAGCTGCGCTTTAACCTGGAGGTTCTGCTAGGTAAATACTGAAGTAATCATAACCACATGTATGAGAATATTGTGTATTTAATGAAACTTAACTTAAGAGGAGAAATTTGACAGAAACTGTTGCTTTATATGGAAGTGATGTGAACGCCGCCCTGAACCTGTCAGAACAGTTAACAAATTGTATTTTTTTTAATGAATTCCTACTTTACTGTCTCCATTTGTTTTATAGAAGAGACAGACTAGCTAAAGAAACCTGAAAATTATGTTACCGTAAATTGAATTTAAAAGCAAAATATTTTCTTTCTTAGTTATAGCTCTGGGAAAAATGGGTGACAACTAATATTGTGGCGAAACGGCATAGATAGTTCTGGAATCTTCACTTTTATTATTCCCTATAATTCAGTAATACAGGAATATATCAATAATTATATCATATTTTTTGCTATTTAAGGGGATGACCACTAACTTAAATTAAGAAGCCCCCCCCCCGTTGTAAGATAAGACAAACATATACTCCACACTGGTGCCATTCCAGCACTGGGTTTCCTGGGACATCGTTACGCCACGTAAGCCTTGCAGCCAATCTGGGGCTGTTATTGGACTACTGCGCTCTAACTTCTTCCACTTGTCTGAGGGAAGGAAGTGAGAGTGCAGCAGCCCAACAGCAGCCCAATATGTCCTTTATTTCTGGTGAAACAAGTTATTTTTTTTTAAATTCATGTTCAATAAACTTTATTGATTTTATCTTCTGGTGTTAGTGGTTCATAGATACTTCGTATTCACCTTTAGGTTAAATAAAGCTGAACAGACAGAGCAATAATAAGTTTATGAGGTCCACTGAGGTGATATCCTAGAGAATGGATGAAAGCAAAGCCATAAATATGGTTCTCACCATGAGGGGTTATACCCTAAAGTAGGGATGATCTGAGGGCATGTATTGTTATATGTTTCTAAACTACAGAGGGTTCTATAGAATACAGTCCTGAGACCCAGGATAAAGGATCCACACCACCAGAAGCAATTTCTATTATACTGTTGGTGTGTGTGGGTGATGAAACATTTTGGACACCTTGAGGTATGTTGGACCTAACAATCTCACCAGTAGTCCATGTGAAATGGTGGTGTTGCTACTTGAAAACAGTATTTTTTCTTGACCAAGACAACCTCTTTTATGGATATTTACTAGGGATAATAATGATAGAACGGAATCATGCACTAATGACTGAAGGAATTGCAGAGATGAGTTGTATGAGATGGAATGACACTAGTAAATCTGGCCCTGTTGTGAACTGTAGAAGTACACGTGACAAAATGGAAATATTATGCAAAGGGTCAAGGGATAAAGTTACACTATGCTTAACCATAGATACTCTCTACCAACAGGGAGGAACAAGTGAGCAGAAGTCAAAGCCTGGAATGCCACTGGTGAGTATAAGCTACTATATAACTGTCTAAGGGTCACTTCCGTCTTTCTGTCTGTCCTTCTGTCTGTCTGCCACGGATATTCATTGGTCATGGCCTCTGTCTGTCATGGAAATCCAAGTCTCTGATTGGTCGTGGCAAAACGCCCACGACCATTGCCATGACCAATCAGCGACGGCACAGTCCGCCGGCAAAATGGCCGCTCCTTCCTCCCCGCAGTCAGTGCCCACTCCATACTCCCCTCCAGTCAGCCCTCACACAGGGTTAATGCCAGCGTTAATGGACCGCGGTGTAACGCACTCCATTAACGCAGCTATTAACCCTGTATGACCAACTTTTTACTATTAATGCTGCGTATGCAGCATCGATAGTAAAAATATCTAATGTTACAAATAATAATAATAAAAAAAAATCACCCTCCGACGTCGCGCCTTGTTCGCGGCAGTGCAAGAGGCAGATTCTGGTGCCAAGGATGCTATGCGAGAAAGGACCTGCCATAACGTCACGGTCATGTGATCGCGATGTCATCACAGGTCCTGCGCTCATACCAACCCTGGGACCAGAAGCTGCCGCGTTCACTGCACACAGGCGCCAGGACTACAAGGGGCCCTCGGAAGGTGAGTATGTGTTTATCTTAAGTCTTTTTTAACCTATTACATACGTGGCTGGGCAATATACTACGTGGCTGGGCAATATACTACGTGGCTGGACAATATACTACGTGACTGGGCAGTATACTACGTGGCTCTGTGCTGTATACTACATCGCTGTGCAATATACTACGTGGCTGGGCAATATACTACGTGGCTTGGCAATATACTACGTGACTGGGCAATATACTACATCACTGGGCAATATACTACGTAGCTGGGCAATATAGTACGTGACTGGGCAATATACTATGTGGCTGGGCAATATAGTACATGGCTGGGCAATATACTATGTGGCTGGGCAATATACTATGTGGCTGGGCAATATACTACATCACTGGGCAATATACTACGTAGCTGGGCAATATAGTACGTGACTGGGCAATATACTATGTGGCTGGGCAATATACTATGTGGCTGGGCAATATACTACATCACTGGGCAATATACTACGTAGCTGGGCAATATAGTACGTGACTGGGCAATATACTACGTGGCTGGGCAATATACTACGTGGTTGGGCGATATACTACGTGGCTGGGCAATATACTACGTGGCTGGGCAATATACTACGTGGTTGGGCAATATACTACGTGGCTGGGCAATATACTACGTGGGCTGTGCAATATACTACGTGGACATGCATATTCTAGAATACCCGATGCATTAGAATCGGGCCACCATCTAGTACTATATAAAGATGTGGTGATAAATTAGACCTTTGTTTTTTTTGTGATTAATTGCAATATAGAATATTGAGCTGAAAAAAAGTAGAATCTACAGCAGTATTTGCCTTCATAAAACAGTTACATTAGGATAAGTGACATCTTTTATCAATTTTGAAAATCTGGTAGCAATTACGTTTCATAAAGTGAAAGAATACTCTCAATGTGCAATTACTATTCTGCCGAACCCCTACATAATAAATCTAGTTAAGAGAACATGGAAATATAGGGGCATAAAAACTATCAATGCCTAATCTGTCAATCAGAAGTATGAAGAAAACAGGTACAAAAAAGCTAAGAAAAAAACAGCAACAATTGAGAAATGGATGAAAAACATGTTTCACGTCTTGTCCTGAGAATTATTGGCGGTCTCTTTATTTTTCGGCTACACCTGGTGGTAAATGCCTAGATAATTTGTTCTGTAATGCTTTGTTCAGATATGTATAATTTTGTGCATTAATAATATTTTCCTAATTGTAAGATAATAAGGTTTCCCTATACAATGTTTTGGCTCATGGATGACATTTTATAATGAAGATGCCTCCATAGTGATGCATAACTGGTCAGATTCGTACACATCTTTTAATGTTTTTATGTTTTTAACACATGAATCGCAGTTTATGAGCTAAAGTTAGTGCAGTTGAAAGCACCATAAAGCTTGTTCTGATTCCTCAGTTATTCGACCCTTGACCTTACATGGTTACTTTCCCATAATGTACATTAGGAAATGTCACCGAATATCCTATCATATGTTCCTACTTATAAAACCATGCTTTGCGTTCATCTGTTCTATAAAGCTAACTTTAATCTGCTAAACAGGCCCACATAACTCCCAGAGAAGCTCACAAAATACATGGAAGTTGTTCAGACCTTCAGATTATCTCTGCACAAGTCATTTATATTTAAATGAAGCTGATTACCCTTTCGCAGATCATACACTAAACATGAATGATTGCCTAATAACTTTTGGCACTGAAATGAAGACTATAAAATGTGTTAGACTTGCAAACAAACATCCCAGGCAGTAACTATTGATAAAATTAAAGGGGAACAGTGATAGAATACTGTACAGAGACAAGCAGTTTCAGACTGGGCAGCAAAGTGCCCTCTCACCCCAGGAATATTGACTCTGGGGGCCACTCTTCAGCTACAGTACATGGAAATATTACCTGACCCTCAGTCACAGATGTACCTTTCTTTCTTCAACATAAAAATATACTAGATAGTTTGTTGAATGAATGAATAAAGGAAGGAATGACTGAGGAGGTACTGTCTTGTCTTTGTCAGTAAATCAAGTGTGTTGTGTAAACCACTGCTTAAACCATTTCTGCACAGGGGCCCACCAGTGGATTCACCTGCTCCCCTGTGGGCCAGTCCAAGCCTGGAGCCAACCATATTTCACCAGCATCCCTTGTTTTACTTTCCGACAGCGTATATGGGGACGATTCATTAAGACTGCATTGTACATGAGAGTCTTAATGATGGGTGTGCAGGAATAAGATGAACCAAATTAAGTTAGAAGTGCATACCATTTAATGAATTTGGCGCAACTTATCTGTGGCAAGAATTGCCTCCGTGTGCCTCGCCAGAAATGCTACTTCAGTCAGGGACTGGAATAACTTTTCTGGCATAAGCTACAACACTTAAGTGGTGTAACTTTTGATAAATTAGGCAGGAGCCGCCATTCCCCGCACCGCCAATGTTGAGCCCACTATGGCAGACCTGGATGGAAAACACAAAAAGATGCAAAATTGTTATGCAACTTCGCAAAGCGCAAAAATTTTAACACCTTTCAAAGTGTTTTATGCTAGAAAACTGCCATCAAGAACTTTGGTGAATCAGTCACTATCTAGTGTTAATTTCAGCAAATGATATTAGCTTAACCATCAGTAAATAAGTGTAATAGCAAAATAAGAGAAAGTGCAGTGTTGTTACCTTATGGTAACAACCATAAGGTTAAGGTAACTAATCTGATGCCTACTTACATTTTCTAATCCCTTATTTGGATCAGTATATTATAGTTTGGTATTTATTATTTATGTGTATTTATTATATCATATACTATATATTATTTATATAATTCTGTATTTATTTCTCAAGAGTAGCTTAATTGCTTTTCTCGTATTACTATTCTATTTTTGCTGCAAGAGAGATTTTTGAAATACAATGGCTTCCAGGTGAGCTTGTGATGGGCTTGTGCTTACATAGAATCCAATATGAACATTGTGAGCTGCAGTGGAAAATTGGGAAAGACAGAGCAGCAGACCGTGCCATTGGGTAGACACGATATCTCAGATTTCCTCTACAAGCTATACATTTTCATGTCATTAGTCATTTCTGTTTCCTAATAAATGATAATAAAAATAATAATAATGATAAGAAGAAAAAATAAAAAATACAGAGCTGGGTGGATAAAACATTAAAAGTTGAGGGTATATTCCTATGGGCTAGTTCACCTGTGGACCTCTCCGATCCAAAAACAAAGAATGATAATACTCACCCTTCCACCCTTCAGCGCAAGCTCCCCACTTCTACTCCAGTGTTTCGGCTGCAGTGGTGACAGCACATCGACAGTGCACATCACCGCTGCAGCCAATCACTGAGCGCAGCGGCTGTGTATATGGGCTGAGCCACTGAGCTCAGTGATTCGAGTCACATCGCACATCACCACTACAGCCAAAACACAGAGACCATAGCAGCAACAGGGAGCCGGCATTAGGGAGGGGGTGCTATCTGTCTTTGTCATTTTACAATACAGGAATTATTTAAGGTCCACTTTTCGAAAAATGGAAAACCCTTTTAATGTGTGAGCTCTAACAAAAGGCTAAAACAGGCACTGAAATGTGGGGCTAGTAGAAAGCATTTTTAATAGTAATGCAATATAATAATAATAATCTCTCTATTTATATAGCACTAACATATTCCACAGCGCTTTACAGTTTGCACACATTATCATCGCTGTTCCCGATGGGGCTCACAATCTAAATTCCCTGTCAGTATATCTTTCGAGTGTGGGAGGAAACCCACGCAAACACAGGGAGAACATACAAACTCCATGCAGATGTTGTCCTTGGTGGGATTTGAACTCAGGACTCCAGCGCTACAACGTGCTGCCCTACACAGCATGGTGGATGAACATTGAGGGTATGTTCCCAAAAGAATATTTACACGCCGAAAAGTGTTGCACATTTCATATGCTTCGTGGTGATATCTGCATGAACTGGCATACTGTGGATTTAATATCCCTAGCACCAGTTAGTTTATGCTGCAGATTTTACTACAATACTGCTATTGTCGTATGCCGGAGATAATAATAATACATTTTTTTCTATAGCACCAACATATTCCGCAGCATTTCACATTTTAAGATTTTATGTATTCAGCAAAACCTGTCTACCACATAATATGTTTAGGTTTTATAGAGGACCTTTCAGCTCTCCTGACACTTTTGTTTGTCCGCGTTCACACGTTCAGTATTTGGTGAGCGGGTGATAAATACAGAAGTGGTGACGTGTTTCTATAAGGCTATGTGCACACGTCGGAATTTCCAAGGAAATTTAATCTGATTGTTCCACTTCTGGTTTTGACTTACAAATACTGAGGTAAAATACTGACCAAATACTGAACGTATTGACATGGCCCTTTAGTAGATAATTGTTTTCACCATAATATGACAAATCTGGGGCACCTTTTTAAGAAGCCTGTGTTATGATGTTGCTCCAGAAAGGTACGACTATAACTGGGTGTTACCAGTTTGGGATTGTACTGTCCAATCATTGCCAATAATCCTGGAAAGAATAAGTACATGCATCTTTGACAATAGCAACAGTCACACCTAGCTGTCAATTTATCCGTCATTTTTTTGTTAGAAATAACAGTGCCGCAATGCGAAATTTCATGAAAAATGCAAGTACTAAACTAGACAAGTCAGGAGTGCTGGCCGTTCCTCTTTAAATTGATGTAGCCCTCTTCATCAGATGTGATAAAAAAAGGAAACCTCTGACACTTACTATGGTCCGTAAGAGCCCGCGGTGCAAAGACACTTTCCAGTCTCAAAATGGCAATCTCCATTAAAACAGTCAGAGCAGACATAACCACAGTTCTCTCCATATGTACCATTACGGCATTTTGTTTCACACCTAGAAATAAAAAAATATATTCTTATTATTTTATTCATAATTTCATATACATGTACAAGCATCAAACATAACCGTATCTGTGTCTCAGCCCCCTTTCTGGTTACCATATTAAAATTAGTTTTCACTGAATATTGACCGGCTCCATTGTACAACTGATGCAAATATAAACTAGAAACACAGCATGAAGTAGTTGTAGTTTTCATTTACGGTTGCTTTATAGTCTTGCAGCACTTGGTTCCTGGCTAGACATAAATACTCCATAGCTCAGTTGTCCACTTAAGGCATCATTCAGATATCTGTGGACCTCATACGTGTTCTAACCGTCATTTTCACAGATAGAAAATGTACCCATTAAAATCTGTGGTGCTAGTCACATGTTCATGCTTTTTGCAGACTATGGGCCATGAGCCTGACTCATCAATACCAGCATTGTTTACATCGGACTTGATGAGGTGGAGGGCCTGAGTCAGGCTCTCGGGAGCATCAGACAAGCAGCATACAACTCTGGGTGCCTCACCCCAAATCTTACTCCAGGAGTAACAGTTGTCACACGTAGGAAGAAGCCGGCACTACCGATGTGCAAGTGGTTATGCTTTGAGGAAAGGATGGTGATCCTGTAGTATACAGTTAGGTCCATATATATTTGGACAGAGACAACATTTTTCTAATTTTGGCTATAGACATTACCACAATGAATTTTAAACAAAACAATTCAGATGCAGTTGAAGTTCAGACTTTCAGCTTTCATTTGAGAGTATCCACATTAAATGAAAGAGCGTGGGCAGAATGATGACATAGGTCTTAGGGGCGTGGACGCCTATCGCCATCTTGTCGCTTGTGCGCTGTAGCGATTTGCAATATGTAACACCAGCTTTTCTGTTCAGGGACGGAGGAGAGAGAGAGACAGAGAGAGAGAGAGAGAGAAAAAAAAGATTTCCCATTGACATTGCATTGGGTTTCGTGTTTCGGTCGATCCCCGAATTTTCGCCATAATCGGCCGATTTCACTCGACTCGACTTTTGAGATAGTCGGGTTTCGCGAAACCCGACTCGACCCTAAAAAACTAAAAGTCGCTCAACCCTACTGATGACACTTGGACTGTTTTTTTTTTGTTGCATACAACAAAGATCACTGATGTCTGAATGAGGCCTAATACATATACACAAAATTTCCATAGGCTTCATGAGAAATGCGTGGTTCCCCAAAATTTTGTGTGACGTAGTCTCAAAACTAGAAGTGACCTTCATCTGAAATGGTTTCTCTATGTACACTATTACGGTAATTGCCATACTGTCCAGAAACATGCTACTGAAGGGTAAGTTCTCTATTTATTTCGCATTTGCAAGAGTGGCCGTGGAACTTTTGTATAAATTCTGATTTTCTCCCATATTGAAAGGTTAATTAACTTCTTTGTCTGAGAAATAATTTGGTGTCATGAAAACAACGGGAAATAAATAAATACTGTATTTATAATACTAAAAGTAATCAAGTGACTTTAATTTAGCGCTCAACCACAGCACATTGTAGTTGAAATTAAAATATTACAATAATATGAGTATTTACACCTACATTAGATGAACCAATTACAACCTATAAATGAATAGTCCACATCAATTTTACAGGCTCAAAAGTAAATGTATAAACTTGTAATCGTAAATGAAATTGTAATTTTTAATATTTCATTGTGAATTCTTTGCAGTGAATTAATGATCGTTTAAAGGGAACATGTCAGTCAGTTATTACTTAAAGGGAAAATGCATGCATGCTGCCCCAACTAAGGGAAGAATGAATCGGAGCCTGGTAGGAGACTACAGAAAGAGACAAGACTAGTCTGGCGCCGCCCACAGCTGACTTCTCCCTGCTCTAGGTGATTGACAGATCTTTCCTGATGTACACATATAGGAAAGACCAGTGTGCTTCTGTGCTAAATTAGGCTTGTCTCTGCGTATAATCCCTAGATGGATCTTTAAGCTATGGTTTCTCTGAAATTTCTGGAATTTCAGAGAAAAACATAACCAGCTGCAGTCGTTCGGCCATCGTGCTGTTGTGGTTTGGGCAGCATGAACCAACTGACAAGTTCCCTTTAAGTTTGAGACCTACAGACATAACCAGACACCTGGTTTCTTTACTGACGACTCTTTCACAGGCACTCATAGCAGATGTCTTCAGTTACTACTTGTTTTTGGCACATTTTCACTCTACATTTGTCTTTAGTAAGTGTAATACATGACCAACAGGACTGAGGTCATGAAATTATCTTGGCCATAACGGAACATATTGCTTTTACCATATCTTTTTGATCATTGTCCATCTACACTGAAAAGCAGCATTAATTTGTTTTGAAGCAAATGGCTGCATACAAGAAGATAATGTAGACCAGGGGTGCACAACTTCAGTCCTCAAGGGCCACCAACAGGTCATGTTTTCAGGATTTCCTTAGTATTGCACAAGTGATAATTTAATCACATGCACAGGTGATGATACCAACACCTTGTGCAATACTAAGGAAACCCTGAAAACATGATCTGTTGGTGGACCTTGAGGACTAGAATTGTGCATCTCTGCATTAGACTAATATAGAATACTAGAATCATAGAATGGTAGAGTTGGAAGGGACCTCCTGGGTCATCTGGTCCAACCCCCTGCCCAAAGCAGAATTCACTAAATCATCCCAGACAGATGTCTGTCCAGCCTCTGTTTGAAAACTTCCATGGAAGGAGAATTCACCACAAGCCCTTCAACTCAACAAGGGAACCAGTTCCATGGTCATTATACATACCCAAGCCCTAACCACCACCACCACCATCCTTGACAAATTTGGTGACTTCCATTGGTTCATAAGCAGTTCCTTCTAAGTTTGACATTCATCTCTAACCATTCCAGAACTATACACTCATGCTTTTTTTGTAAACTCTGGTTCTTGACTGTTTTTGAGGCCTACCAATGATTTACATCTTGTGGTAAACCCTTTTTATTTATTCTGGTACAGTCTTCTCTTTATTGTTGACTTTGACACAAATACGTCTACCCCGTAGTGGAAGATCTTGATCCGGCCAACTGTTTTTAAGTTCTTTTTACCAAGGAAAGAATTCTTCTGTCATTCACCACAGTTGTTTTCCACCTAATGTTGGCTTGCATCACTGGCAGAGACAACTCTGTAGACTTCAGGTCGAGTGGAAATGGAAACAAATACCATATGCACACAAAATAAATCTGATCTATATCTCAAGAGGCTTTTCGTATGAAAATGATTGTAATTCTCATCATGGTCATATATGTGCACTTCAATCTTAAGGTTATTTCATTTCAACTCAAATACTGAATTTAGCAGAACTATTTTTATGCAGAATTTATACATATGCCTATACAGTATAAGCTCTTTCATTACTGTATTTCATCGACACTTCTTAAACTTCCTGTTTGCCCAAGAATGTCAGCTATGTGAAATGTTGGCTACATGTGCATAACCACAATTTTCAGTGACGGATGGCCCTTCATCACTCTCTCTTTTTTATGTCGTGTATTGGCTATATTTTTAGTCTCTTTTCACACAGGATTAGTTAGATTTTCACATTCATCACTGTCACTGTGAAAACAAATATACGGTAATCTTAATGTCTTACAATACTAGATAAGAAATGTTTCTCCTTACCGATCCCCTATCCAGCCGGGATTGCAATGTGAACACTTCCCATTAAGATGGTTGCATGTGTGTCCATCTTTGCAAGGTGGGCATATTTTGGAGCACTCATCGCCATAGAATCCATGGAAACAAACTTGATCACACTTTGTCCCATTCCAGCCTGGTTCACATGCAATGCACCTGCCATCAGCTATGGTACATGGCTGCTGTTCCTTACACTGACCACACCTAGAAGGGAGAGAAATCTGACATAGACTCATTCAGGTTCAATTCAACATCTTGTAACTAAAATCCATAACAGAAAAAAAAGTATATGGGCAATTCAAGGGTATAAATGTACAGTACCTTAAGGGTCAACTCAACTGCACTCGGATATCATACAAGTGTAGTCCAACATCATAAATAGTAAAGAAAAAGCGCAAAATATAGTGCACACAAGGTAATAATAAATAGAAATAGGCTTTATTACAACAACAATGCCAAGACAGACAAAAAATGCAATTAAAAACAATTAAAATCACGATGGAGCGACATGCAAGACAATGAAAAGTCCAACATCTGCGGACTCAGACAATGGAGAAATTAAGTTATCCATTAGTGGTAGCATGCTCAGGAGTTATACGGGTATTGTAGGTGCTCGGGTAATATGTTCGAGTCCCCGCGGCTGCATCATTCGATGCTGTTTTTTAGGCAATCCCTAACAGCCGCGGATCATGCAGCTGCGGGGACTCGAACATACCGTATTACTCAAGCACCTACGATACCCGGTTAACACCCGAGCATGCTCATATAGCGCTATATCCAAGCATGCTCGCTCATCATTGTTATCCGTCTTCTCCACACCTGTAACGCGTGCGACCCAAGTCGAAATGTAAGTGATTTTGCAATCATCATAGCAAGTGACAATATATTGTTGAGACTACACAAACTGTAACAATGAAGGGACAAAGGCTCTCTGTAAATTTTTCCTGTACTCCACCACCACCATCCAGTAGCTACAGGTACTCTAATATTATAGCTTAACCCCATTCACTTAAAGGGAATGTGTTAGGTTTCCTAACTATTCCCAAATACTAATATAGCAGTATATATGTCAGTTACTGCATTGTAACATGGTGTTTGATGTGCCATACTAAGGATGCAATAATCTAAGAATGTACCGTACTTTAATCCTGAAGCGTTGCATATGCAAATGAGACAAGATTAATCGAGCAAGGTGTCCCTTGCCCTGGACCAGTTCAGCCATGGATCTTCTAATCATGCCATCCTAGGCATGACTTCAGGCCTGCATTGCATGACTGTTAGGAGCCAAGATTAGAAAATCTGCAACAGAACTATGCCAGAGCAAGAAGCTTCTTGCCAGACTAGTCCTTCTTCATTTGCATACGTGATGCTGAAGTTTAAAAGCACTATCTTTAAATGGAACTGAGTTGCAGAATACTGTTTCTTACCTGGATTGGTGGGAATTTATGTTCATTGACACACATGATTAGCAATTTACTGTACTGCTGATTATGGATGTCATTTGCATTTGCATACCCCTTTGACCAATATTCCGCCCCAAAATCTAAAAAAAAACCCGTAGGTTTTTAAATTGCAATACTGCCAAATTCTGTATTTATATGTCACTAGGGAAGCTATATTCAGGGGGTGAAATAAGTTTTGAAACTATCACCAACATTCTATGCAAATCTATTTCTAAAGGTGCTTTTGACATAAAATTCCCACCAGATTTGGTAACAACCCGTCCAATCCACACAGGCAAAGGAATCAAACCACAGCTTTCCATAAATTAAGTTATGTGTAATAATGAGAAATGACACAGGAAAAAAGTATTGAACACATGAAGAGAGGTTTAACCCCTTAGTGACGGAGCCAAATTTTTGAAATCTGACCAGTGTCACTTTATGTGGCAATAACTCTGCAATGCTTCAACAAATCCCAGTGATTTTGAGATTGTTTTTTCGTGACACATTATACTTTATGATAATGGTAAATTTAGGTCAATATGTTTTGTGTTTATTTATAAAAAATATCAAACATTTGAGAAAAATGTTAAAAAATTAGCAATTTTCAAACTTTGAATGATTATCCCTTTAATCCAGATGGTCATAATACAGCAAACCATTAATAAATAACATTTCCCTCATGTCGGCTTTACACAAGCACCATTTGTAAAATGTTCTTTTATTTTGTTAGCATTTTAGGAGGTTTAAAAATGTAGCAGCAATTTTTCATTTTTTCAAGGAAATTTACAACATTTATTTTTTTAGGGAACTATCCATGTTTGAAGTGACTTTAGGGGTCTCATATATTGGGAAACCCCCAAATGTGATACCATTTTAAAAACAGCACCCCCTGACATATTGAAAACTTCTTTCAGGTAGTTTATTAGCCCTTCAGGTGCTTTACAGGAATTAATGCAAAGTGGTATAACAGAAATGAAAATGTGTATTTTTACCACCTAAATGTTGGTAACTTCTGAACAGGTTACAACAGCCGGCAGACTCTAAGGCTGCTCTTTGGTCGTGAATTACCATCGCAAACATCAGGACCACACAATCATGATCTGAGGGCACCAATTGGGATAAAGAGGGAGCCCCCACACTCTGTTAACCATTAATAATGATGTAGTCACTATTGACAGCAGCATCTAAAGGGTTAAATAGATATGGACTGTGCCAACATTGATCGTGGCTGATACAGCAAGTTGTCAGCTATAGTGGACAGCCGACAGCTGCTGGATTGTCACCTGTATGGGGAGGCTATTCTCTTATGTCTCAGGTCAGTTAAAAGACGTATTGGCTGTCATTAAGGGGTTAAAAAGTAATGGAAAGTTATGACTCCAGCTGAAATCTATCAGTAATTATAAATAAATACTGCCAGTGCAAAATAAATACGGCCTATAAAAAGTTGTCTCATTACCAAGGTGCCACATAAGAAACATCTCAGGATAAGTAAAACCAGTGAGCTGTCACAAGACCTTCACAACCTTACTGTTGCAAAACATACTGATAGCATTGGTTACAGAAGAATATATAAACTACTGAAGGTTCCAGTGAGCATTGTTGGAACCTTAATCTGGAAGTGGAAAGAACATCATTTCACCATAAACTGGCCTCAACCAGATGCTCCCTGCAAGATTTCAGTCAGAGAAGTGAAAAGAATTATCAGAAGAGTACTCCAAGAGCCAAGGACCATGTGTGCTACACCAATACAATCAGCAGGTACAATTGTTTCAAAGAAAATGATAATATACTCAACCTCCATGACCTGTATGCACACAACACAAGACTCCATTGCTGAACAAGAAACATGTTCAAAAGTCTTTAAAGTTTGCTCAAAAACATTTAGACATGCCTGTGAAATACTGAGAGAATGTAGTCTGGTCAGAAGAGACCAAAATTGAACTCTTTGGATGCCATAATACACACAATCTTTGGAGGCAAAAACGCACTGCATATCACCACAAAAACACCATATCAATACTGAAGTTTGGAGGTGGGAACATCATGGCTTGGGCTGTTTTTCAGTGTATGGCACTGAAAAACATCATATGATTGAAGAAAGGATGAAAATACAAATGTAGTGGGATATTCTTGATAAAAATCTGCTGTCAACTACTAGGATGTTGAAGATGAAACGAGTGTGGACATTTCAGCAAGACAAAACTCACAGCCAAGGAAACTTTAAATTGGTTTCAGAGAAAGAAAATAAAGCTGCTAGAATGGCCCAGCCAACCATCTGACCTGAATCCAATAGTAAGGAACTAAAGCTCAGAGTTCATAGAAGGAGCCCACAAAACTTTCAGGATTTGAAGAGTGTTTGTGTGGAAGAATGGACAAAAATCACACCTTAGCAATGCATGCAACTAGTTTCTCCATACAGGAGGCATCTTGAAACTGTCATTACCAGCAATGGCTTTTGTACAAAGTATTAATTAAATTTCAGCAGGCGTGTTCAATACTTTTTCCATGGGTCATTTCTCATTATTATGCATAATTTACTTTTAGAAATGTATTTCCTTAGAAAATCCGTGACGTGTTCAACACTTATTTCACCCACTGTATATATACAGTGTATGTATACTTCTACATGCATATATAGGTGCTTCTCAGAAAATTAGAATATCATCAAAAAGTTAATTTAAATCAGTTTTTCAATACAAAAATTGAAACTCATATATTATAAAGAGTCATTACAGATGATCTATTTGAAGTGTTTAAGTGTTTATTTCTGTTAATGTTGATGATTATGCCTTACAGACACTGAAAACCCAAAAGTCATTATCTCAGTAAATTAGAATACTTTATAACACCCATATGAAAAATGATTTTAAAATCCGAAATGTTTGCCAAATTAAATGTGTGTTCAGCAAATGCACTCAATACTTGGTCGGAGCTCCTTTTGCATCAATTACTGCATCAATGCGGCGTGGCATGGAGGCAATCAGCATGTGGCACTGCTGAGGTGGAAGCCCAGGTTGCTTTGATAGCAGCCTTCAGCTCGTCTGCATTGTTGGGTCTGGTGTATCTCATCTTCTCTTGACAATACCCCATGGATTCTCCATGGGGTTAAGGTCAGGCGAGTTTGCTGGCCAATCAAGCACAGTGATACTGTTGTTTTTAATCCAGGTACTTGTACTTTTGGCAGTGTGGACAGGTGCCAAATCCTGCTGGAGAATGAAATTTCCATCCCGAAAAAGCCTGTTGGCAGAGGGAAGCATGAAGTGCTCTAAAAAGTCCTGGTAGATGGCTGCGCTAACTTTGGTTTTGATAAAACACAGTGGACCTACACCAGCAGATGACATGGCTCCCCAAACTATCTCTGATTGTGGAAACTTGACACTAGGCCTCAAGCAGCTTGGATTGTGTCCCTCTCCACCCTTCCTCCAGACACTGGGACCTTGATTTCCAAATGCAAAAATTTACTTTCATCTGAAACAACACCTTGGACCACTGAGCAACAGTCCAGTTCTTTTTCTCCTTGGCCCAGGTAAGACACTTCTGGTGTTGTCTATTGGTCACGAGTGGCTTGACACAAGGAATGCGACACTTGTAGCCCATGTCCTGGATAAATCAGTGTGCGGTGGCTCTTGAAGCAATGACTCCAGCTGCAGTCCACTTCTTGTGAATCTCCCCCAAAATTTTGAATGACCTTTTTTTAACAATCCTTTCAAGGATGCGGTTATCCCAGTTGCTTGTGCATCTTTTTCTACAACACTTTTTCCTTCCGCTCAACTTTCCATTCAGGGCCAGACTGGCCATCGGGCAGTTCTGGAAAATGCCAGAATGGCCGGTGGCAGTCATGGGCCGCTCAACAGCGTCGACTCCCCCACGCCGCGGACTCACCCCCCCCACCAGCACCACCGCATTCAACTATACCAGCGTCTATGACATTACATTCTATGGGGGCTGTGCTATATTACATTCTATGGGGGCTGTGCTGTATTACATTCTATGGGGGCTGGCTGCATTACATTCTATGGGGGCTGTGCTGTATTACATTCTATGGGGCTGTGCTGTATTACATTCTATGGGGGCTGTGCTGTATTACATTCTATGGGGGCTGTGCTGTATTACACTCTATGGGGGCTGTGCTGTATTACATTCTATGGGGGCTGTGCTGTATTACATTCTATGGGGGCTTTGCTGTATTACATTCTATGGGGGCTGGCTGCATTACATTCTATGGGGACTGTGCTGCATTACATTCTATGGTGGCTGTGCTGCATTACATTCTATGGGGATGTGCTGCATTACATTCTATGGGGGTTGTGCTGAATTACATTCTATGGGGCTGTGTTGTATTACATTCTATGGGGGCTGTGTTGTATTACATTCTATGGGGGCTGTGCTGTATTACATTCTATGGGTGGCTGGCTGCATTACATTTTATGGGGGCTGTGCTGTATTACATTCTATGGGGGCTGGCTGCATTACATTCTATGGGGGCTGGCTGCATTACATTCTATGGGGGCTGTGCTGTATTACATTCTATGGTGGATGGCTGCATTACATTCTATGGGGGATGTGCTGCATTACATTCTATGGTGGATGGCTGCATTACATTCTATGGGGGTTGTGCTGAATTACATTCTATGGGGCTGTGTTGTATTACATTCTATGGGGGCTGTGTTGTATTACATTCTATGGGGGCTGTGCTGCATTACATTCTATGGGTGGCTGGCTGCATTACATTCTATGGGGGCTGTGCTGTATTACATTATATGGGGGCTGGCTGCATTACATTCTATGGGTGGCTGGCTGCATTACATTCTATGGGTGGCTGGCTGCATTACATTCTACATTCTTCAGGCAAGGATGATGACAGTTATACTTAGCACCCAGCACCTGACAATAGCGCTAACTCTACTGCTTTTCCCAGCCGCCAGAGCATTTAGTTCTGGTATGTGTAATGATTTTTAGGGTTGATGTCAGCTGCGTAAAGTCAGCTGCTATCAATCCCTGGTGTAAGTAATGGAGAGGTGTCTATCAGACACCCCACTACTAGCCCAGACATGGCGAGATTCAGAATGAGGCTCCATAGCCTTTGGTCATCTCAATCCCTTCATTATCTACGAGATCCAGTTATGTAGGTAGAGTAGCGGCTTTTCTTGGTACTGCAACTAAAAGCAATAAATAGGACTGAGCTGTAATGCTGGATACAGCTGTAATTATATGTTATATAGTCGTGTTACACTCCCCTCACTTCTTGTAACCTACAAGTGTACAAAGATATTATACAGTCACCATGTGACAAGTGGGCCTCTGTAACTTCAAATGCCAGGGCTGAATTTTAGTCCCAGTCCGGCCCTGTTTCCATTAATATGCTTGGATACAGCATTCTGTGAACAGCCAGCTTCTTCAGCAATGACCTTTTGTGGCTTATCCTCCTTGTAAAGTGTGTCAATGACATCTGTCAAGTCAGCAGTCTTCCCCATGATTGTGGAGCCTACTTAAACAGACTAAGGGACCTTTTTAAACTCTTAGGAAGACTTTGCAGGTGTTTTTTGCTAATTATTCTAATTTACTGACGTAATGACGTTTATATGAGTTTCACTTTTTGTATTGAAGAACTGAAATAAAGTAACTTTTTGATGATATTCTAATCTTGGGAGAAGCATATTGTCACGCCGTAAGCGGCTATAAAGGGACAGGATGGCGTACTGGGACCCGCACCTGTCCCTACCACTTTAATGGGGCCCTGGCTTTCCCTTATCTCGGGGGTACCTATGATGGTTAGGAGGCCCGAGCTGCCAGCGTATCCCTGTCTCCTGTGCAGGCACTATGAGTGGCCCCCTCTGCCCCCAAAGGAGGTGGACTGCACCAGTGTAATAATACAACAAATAACAGGGTATACAGACAAGGTAACTAAAAGTCTCAAACTCACCAAATGCTCACACAACCACAGAGGAAACACAGAGAAGGGAAGAGATAGAATAAACTAGGAAGGAAAACAGGTTTAACATGCAACCAAAACAGCAGACACCAATCTCTGTAAATAAACCTCCAACACCAACACTACGCTCCTTCAACCTCCAAGCCAGGCAGTAGAACTGATCACTGACAATAGCTGAAGTGAGGACTGGGTCTATATAGAGGATCAGATTACAAAATCCCCTTCAGCTGAGAGAGACCCAGCTCTCAGCAACTCAGCAATAAGGTTAACTCCTGCACTGCTGGCACAAAGCAACCAGGTCAGAATACAGGTGAAGAGCTTCTGTTCACGGTGTGTGAACGAGGCCCAGAGCGCTGCGGTTCTCTGGAACCTTTCTGTCACGGTAGCCCCGTGACACATATATATCTATATATACATACAGTCCTCAACATTGATATTGCAACAACAAAAAGGAAAATTTGTGGAATTAAACAAATTAGATGATAGATAGATATGTTAATGACAAAAGCTTTCATAATGTGACGATTCAAAGAGGGAAAACGGAAAGTGGACCCTCTAGACCACGACAACGAACCCCCCATGGACGAGCTGACCACATAGACCTCCCCCTATACAGGGAGAGTTAGGGGCAGGCCTGTGATGGATTATCGCCACGGCAGCTGGAGGACCAGAATGGGAGAAGACCAGGAAGAGGCGGAGATAGTTGGACCACAGGATAAGAGAGTACTGCAGAGAGACAGAACTGGCGGGTATAACGGGAACACTGCAGAAACACAGACTGTGCCAAAGCAATGCAGAGAGACAGGGACTGACGAAGGTAAAGCAGTGACACAGGGACTGACGGAGGTACAGCAGAGACACAGGGACTGAGGGGTGTACTGCAGCAGTGCAGGAAGGCACTGAGGGAACGCAGAGGCTGGCAAGGTACTGGAGACAGGATTAACCATAAGTCAGAGAGAGACGAACTCACAGAGACCAGGGGCGGCCAGGAGCACATGAAGGAACAAATGATAACCAGGCACAGAGGAACGGCAGAAAGCAGTTTAAATACCTTAGGGCAGCGGAGCACTTCCGGGTACCAGTCCTCCAGTACCATAGAGAGGACAATAAGGAGCGCCGACTTCCGGGTACTAGTCCTCCAGGATCAAAGAGAAGACGAAGAGGAGCGCTGACAGAAGATCAGAAGTGCGCGCGCAGCACTGAACCTGGTATGCGCGCGCGCGCACGGGAAGCCGAAGCCAGGAGCGAGCGCGGAGGGAAGGACGCTGCAAAAGGAGAGGCACGCCGGGACACCGAAGACAGGTAAGTATGACAGGGCAGGGGAGGCGGCAGCAGCGGTATGACACATAACAGTATTCTAGTATAAAAAGTTTTGAAAAGTTGCATAATTTGGGTGCAACTTGTGGCTAACTCCCGTACATCTCATCATCAAGACAATGCCAGTCTTAATGAATTGGGTCCAAAAGTTTCAAAACATCTTGATTTATTCAGTATTGAGTATGAGCACCATGTGCAGAAATATACGCAGTTGCATTCTTTGGCTGCTGTCAATGAGGTTATTGATGGTTGTCTGAGAAATGTTCTGCCATGATAAATACACATGGGCATGCAAATCATCAAGATCCATTACTTGCATCTTCTTTTGCAATTGCAAACAAATAACATCCAATATTTGCTCGATGGAAGACAAGTCTGCAGACTCTGGAGGCCATGGTAGCACATTTAGCCTATGAAGCAGCTCGATTAATATGCGGCCTGACACTGTCGGATTGAAAATCGGCACCTAGAAATGGCCATCCTACCAGTTCACAACCAAATCAATGTGATAGCATACCAAGGCATATAAGTGCATATATTTCTGCGGATGAAGCTTATACTCAATATTGAATAAATCGAGTTGTCTTGAATATTTAGTTTCCATTTTATCGTCATTTACAGTACATATCAATAACATGTCTATCTGTCCTGTGATTTCTATAAGTCCACGATTTTTCCTTCTTGACACTGCAATTTCAACACTGAGGACTGTGTGAGTGTATATATAAGCGCATAAATATATATGTATATATTGTAGGGATTAGCTCAGGTGAGCAATGGCAGGGCCGCAGTAATGAGGCAACACACAGGCTTGCAGTCCAAACTTCAGTGGTTTATTGGCACTTTAAACAGTCCGTGACAAAAAAGTAAGAGAAAAAACCAAACATACTCCAGCTTGGAGAACCACTGGTCTCAGACTCACCCTTATACGGGACGGGCTTAACTAAGCGGCTGCCAGGTCAGCGGCTTCCGCCAGGTGCCATTCCCAGGGCTGCTAACAGTCGTGTCACCAACCTTTGTGACATGTGTGGGAGAGAAGACAGTTCAGGCTCCTTCCAGCCTAGTTCCATCCCCAGAATAACATGTGCCAAACAAAAGAAACTCCATTACATAGTCTATAGCCTCACCCACAGGTGAGGTATCCATCACATGGGCTGATCACATGACCGTGACATCACTGCAGGTCCTCAACCTTAGTGAAATAACATGCCAAAACTTATCCTGCTGGGAGAAACATATCTTCCGTCCAGCACTACACCTTTTAGTGCATCACAATATATATACTGTGTATATATATATATATATATTTATATATATATATATATTTATACATACATATATATAGCCGTATTGTTTATAATGACAATATACTGTTTAGCTGCAATGGATGACAAGGAGACTCCATTTCATATTACAGATTGCTTCTCAGAAAATATAAACAGATTTAGAGCATGGAGAAAAATACTTGTAAAACATGGAAGTTGAAAATGATCTGGGACGTTCAGATGCAGGGAAGCCTTAGTGTCACAACTACAAGAATAAATTAATAACATAACATCAATCCATTAATCTATTTCTTCAGGGAAAATATTTGTCAAATATCTTAGAATGTCCTTGTAATTCATCAGATAATACAATCTGGCCATCCTTTGACTAAATAATTAAATAAGTAAAGTTTTCTTACCGCCTCCTGCAGCCCTGGCCATACAGTCCCGCTGGACATGGTTCGCGGCAATATTTGCCCCTGTAGCCAGGCTCACAAGTGCATGTTCCATCCACTTGATTACATTTCCCTTTGTAACACTGGCATACTCGTTCGCAGCGTGTTCCCCATAGGCGATCTCTGCACATGCAACGTCCAGTCAATTGATCACATGGTGAGTTGTTGCATGTGCACTGATTGTTACAGCTCCTTGCCCACCATCCTGGTTGACAGATGCATCTTCCAGTGGCTTGGTCACACTGTGAGTTGGAACTGCAGTAGCAGGCAGTTGCACATTGAGGCCCCCACCAGTTCGGTTCACAAGTACATTTCCCAGTCTCTTGGTCACACTTGCCATGTTTACAGAGACAGGCATTCTCACAGTTGGGTCCCCATCGGTTTGGATTGCATGTGCACTGACCGCCTACATCATCACATTGTCCATGAGGATGGCAGGAACATTTTTCTTTGCAGTCTGGACCCCAGAACTGTCTTGGACATTCTAGAACAAAAAAGATTTATAGAATCTTAGACTATATACATTCATATACATACATGTAAGCTAACACAAAGACAATTCTATATTGAAGTGTATCTATGGAATTGCTCATGGATAATGTATTTAAAATGCCCGTAGAGTGCAGGGATGGAAGTTAACACCTCTTTGGATAAACTCATAGTTCTATTTCGTTTTTTTGCTTGAATAAAGAGTCTTTTAGGGGTAAACGAGGGTTGCTCAATAACTTATTTACCCCAGCATCTTCTGTTAGTGTTAGAAAATTGAGCTTTTCTTTGCATGTTGAGACTAATCTGGACATGCAATGAAGTAATATTTAGAGTGCACACTGTCAACGAATGATGTGCTGTTGGAACGGGCTGTAAATCCCTCGACTCTAGGCAATCAAAATTCACTGCAAACTCTTGGGTTTATGGTGAAAATGTTTCATTCATGTACATGCACAAAGAAAACCAAAAATGGGAGCAGGTCAAATGGTGGTACAGAAAGGCGACTACAAATTATAACAAACGTTTCAACACATCCCGGGTCTTAATCATTAAGTTGCTTCTTTCTGAAGGTAGGAGAGCAAGTTATCACATTAGCATTAAATGGAACCTGTCACCCCCAAAATCGAGGGTGAGCTAAGCCCACCAGCATCAGGGGCTTATCTACAGCATTCTGGAATGCTGGAGATAAGCCCCCAATGTATCCTAAAAGAGGATTAAGAAAAGAGGATTCAGAAAAAGAGGTTATATTATACTCACACAGGGGCGGTCCCGATCCCTGTCCGATGGGTGTCGCGGTCCGGTCCGGCGCCTCCTATCTTGATCAGATGACGTCCTCTTCTGGTCTTCCCACTGCAGCTCCGGCACAGGGGACTTTGTCTGCCCTGTTGAGGGGAGAGCAAAGTACTGCAGTGCGTAGGCGCCGGGCCTCTCTGACCTTTCCCAGCGCCTGCGCGCTGCAGTATTTTGCTCTGCCCTCAACAGGGCAGACAAAGTACGCCTGCGCTGGAGCCGCAGCGAGAAGACCAGAAGAGGATATCCTATGAAGATGGGAGGCCCCGGATGGGGCCGCGGCGCCCACCGGATCGGACCGCCCGCCCAAGTGAGTATAATATAACCTCTTTTTCTCATGTTTTAGGATACATCGGGGGCTTATCTACAGCATTACAGAATGCTGCAGCATGCCCAATAGCCAGTACATAGCAGGCAGCCTTTCTGGCGACTAATTACCCCAGGTGCAGTACCAAATCTGACCTGAGAGTAAGGGGGCGCCAGAGAGCTGCAAGTGTTAAGTGGAACTGTAAGCGGGATATACATAAATCCCTGCAGTTCGTGGTATATTGAAGAGCAGTGGGATACCTAAAATAAGCCCCTGCTGTAAACTAAGAGGTCAATAGCCTTGTGTGTGTTTTTTCATCACATTGTGGAGTGGAGAGATAACTAAGATAAGCCCCCCTGCACATGTGATAGCCGTCTGTTGGCCTAAAGTCACCCCGATCCGTGACGTAGGGGTGACGGTCACGGTGTGAATCGTGACAAATTGCTGTAGATAAGCCCCTGATGCCGGTAGGTTTAGCTCACCCTCGATTTTGAGGGTGACAGGTTCCCTTTAAGGCTAAGTTCACACTGCGTTAGTGCAGTCCGTTCAACACATCCATTAAATGGACTGCACTAGCGCAAGTGCCGACGTTTGCACAGTGCTAGCGCAGATGGAGCATCTGCTAGCTCCATCTGCGCTAGTAGTGCGCTAGCAGTGACGTACCCGGAAACGCTGCAGCCCGAGTCTCGGGTCCGTCACTCAATGACGGCACATCGCTAGCGCACGAGCATTATGGGCGAGCGCAAGCGATGCGTCCGCCATTGAAAGTAATGGCGGCGTTAACGGACTACGTTACACCGCGTTATGCTGCGGTGTAACGTAGTCCTTTAAACGGGTCACACTAACGCAGTGTGAACCCAGCCTAAGAAAAAGGGAGGAATTTCACTGTGGGATCCGCAATGAGGTGAACTACAGTACAGACCAAAAGTTTGGACACACCTTAAATATTTTTCTGTATTTTCATGACTCATCAAGAAAATGCCAAGAGTGTGCAAAGCAGTCATCAAAGCAAAAGCTGGCTACTTTGAAGAACCTAGAATATAAGACATATTTTCAGTTGTTTCCCACTTTTTTGTTAAGTATATAATTCCTAATGTGTTAATTCATAGTTTTGATGCCTTCAGTGTGAATGTACAATTTTCATAGTCATGAAAATGCAGAAAAATCTTTAAATGAGAAGGTGTGTCCAAACTTTTGGTCTGTACTGTATACCGAGCCACCAATGATGAACAGTCGACTGGGAAACATGTTAAAAAAAAAAAACAAGCTCATTTTTTTGCTGCCCTTGGCAAAGCAGTCTTATGCTACTTTGTAGCAACTGGTGAACTACTATCAATTTATTATAATCTTGTGGTTTATTATTTACTATCTGAAAAGTTGAAACATAAAAACACATTAGTAAAAATCAAAAAATCGAATAAAAAAAGTCAAAATAAGTCACATTCAATACTATAGTCATTATATTTGTTCCTGTTTTTGTCAAGTACAAAATCCACAGATATGGACAGTCATACACATAAAATATACTGTATATTGTGTAATTAATAGTAAATATCGTGGTGTAAGCAAAATTTGAAATAATCTAGCTTTCCCACTAGCCACTGGAAAGGCGACAACAAGCCGACACATCCTGTTCCCTGTAGCTCACTTGTCTGCTTTGCTGTATATACTAACTCAGGACGAGGGACACATCTATTTATCAATGGTTGATAAGTTATTTAAATGATTTTGCTACCCCATCTGAGAGCAGCATGATGCAGGGAGGATGCCCTGATTCCAGGGATGTATGACTTACTGCAGTTTTGATAAAATCACAGTTTTATCTGTTGCAGATCTACCAGTTCTCTAAATGCTGCTCTCATAACGCCGCCCACAACATTGATTTACAGCTTTCTGTGTACACTATGCATAGCCAAAAACCTGTCAATCGGAGGCAGGGTTATACATAGAAGGTTTACTAGTCCTCTATTGATAATCTCCTGCTGATAAATCAGTGATTTTATCAAAACTGAATCAAGCAGCTCAGTATGTGACATACTGCTGTAATCAGGATCTCTGCCCCTACATTATGATGCTCCCACATTTTACTATAATGATTGCTCTATTATCTGAATCCTACATAAGAAAGGATAGTAATGATATACTATTTACATAAAGCTCAATATTTTATCATTTCTTTGAGATACTAACAATCTATGACTGTAAAGAATATTGGAGATATAATTTCATGTCAATCATTTGTACCCTATTTGGCATGGGATTATAAGACCCCCTTCCTTTGTGCAGCTGTAACAGGACACCTAGCTCAGCAGGGTGTCAAGCCTGAAAAAGCTGTGAGCAACAGATCTCACACCTTGAGCCAGCTAAGCTCAGCACAAAAGGCTGGCTTGGACTGTGGCTAACCATGAGATCTAACTACCGGTATTTTCTTCAGACACCTAGGATTTCCTAAGTAGAATATGGACCTATCATACCTCATAGCCACCCACCGGTTACATTTTCGAGATCTCTGAAATGGGCTGAACACTTTCCAGGGTCTCAATCCATTCTAGCCCCCTCAAGGTTGGGAGATATGCAGAATGGCTAGTAGAAGCCAGATAGCAAAGCTGTGTTTGGTCGCAACATGTCGCAGGGACTCGTCCGGATAAATTGGTACCAAATCCGCCTCCCCAGGACAGTCCATTAAGGAGTTATGACCCATCTAAGGTTTTGGAGTTTTTAGCTGCTTGAGGCAAGGGGATGGGATTTAGATTTAGCCCAGAGGGCAGGAGGGGAGTGATCCAAAAAAGGTTAAATGCACCATTGTGTATATAGTGTATTGTCTAGTGTGCTCTTAAGGCGATTAAATATATAATTTACCCTTGGGCTGCTCTTTTATTTCGATTCACGAATCCACATGTCCGCGATCTCGGCTTAACTTTCCATGTGGACCAGGCTTATATCTAACGGTGAACTGGTGGCAGTCCTACTGGGCTGACCAGGCACTGTTTAACTAGTGCTAGTGAAAGGGGACTTTCAGCCTGTCAGGGCTCTCACTCCCCGGGCCTCCTTGGGCCAGTGTGGACAGGGGATGTCTGTGTAAAACTGTACCAGGCTGACGTTACGTGTCCCCAGGGGGTGTGCAACGTCACATTGGTGAAAGTGAGGAGACCGCATAACGTGATATGCTGACGTAATAGTGACATCAGGCGGGGTGGTGAGGTGTGGGTTCATCACAATGACTATTCTCTATTTGGCTCTCATATAGTTCTGCTGCCATAAAGTGCACACAGCCTGGTGACCTGATCATACAGCAAAGACGTGCTCTCCAATAAGGAAAGTTTAAAGATTAAAAAGTAAATAGCTACATTAAAAAAGAACCACAATATTTCTCTTTTACATACCTACATCTTATTGATGAACCAAAATGAAAAAGAATTCAAGACGAGACATTCCCTTTAAAACAACTCCTTATAGCAATATTAGATTCTCTATGACTTAGCTTTTACTATTCACAGATTCATCTGTGTTGGTTTATTGTAGAGAATAGAATAATTGGCAATAGAAAAATCAAGTTAAATATAGTACAAATTATTTTTCATTATTCTTATACGGTAATTAAAAAACCCTTTGGGTGGGACTATCACTTCCTATATGACGTCAGATAAGAATAGCTATTTATCCCTGATAGTCTGTCTTTGATAGTTTAGGAACAAGGGACTTGAGACCCTTGTCCTAATGATCAGTGTGAGTCCCAGTGTGCAGCTCCTAATGGGAATCTGTCAGCAGGTTTTTGCTATGTAATCTGATAGCAACATAATATAGGGAAATAGACCCAGATTCCAGTGATGTATTGCTTAGTTTACTGGGTGCAAAATAGGTGTGATAGAATCACAGTTTTCTCTGCCACAGATCTAGCAGAGCTCAGCTTGCTGAGCTGTGTATAACCTCACCCACTCCACTTATCAGCAGCTTTCTGTGTGCACTGACAGAAAGCTGATAATCGTAGTGGGGGTGTGGTTGGACCAGGAGGCATCAGACACTTAGTCATCTAGTGATAATATCCTGCTGATAAAACACTGATTTTACTAGAACAGCGAAACAGAGCCTAGTAAGTAACACATTGCTGCATTCGCCGTCTCTGCATCTGCACCTACATCATGCTGTTATACAGTATAATAAAAACATGGTCACATATTCCCTTTAATCAATCAAATATATATAACATCTATCCTATGGGAAAACTTATTTAACATGCTGTCAGCTCCAACGGCGCCAATCTACAAATATAAGGCAGGTGCATGGTTAATACTAAGCATACATGAAAATGTATCATTCAACCCTTTTGATCATGACATCAATATATAAGCGATCAAACATTGCTTACTTGTTTCACAATTGGCACCAAAGTAGCCGTGACGACATCGACATTCATTTGGCCGGACACAGACTTCATTTTCTTTACAGGTAAAGTTGCCTTCACATATTGCTAGGAATCAATTAACAGTACCATTGCGTTAAAAAGAGTTACCAAAGTCAATAAATCCATAAAATCATTCTACCAAATAATGAGTATAATGGTCCTCATACGAGAACATTTGGCATCTTTCCTTAAGTTGCCTTTTTTGGGTCAACACACCAAGAACGTTATAAGATGAGCTTGATGGAACGATGACTCTTTTTAGACTTGGGCTCTGTTCACATCTAAGCTGTTTATTTCAGTCACTCTGCTCATAATGAAGATAATGATGACAATGCCGGATCCATCTCACCGCGCACACCGATGGAGCTGAACCGCTATAATGTAGTCTGTCGGTTTCCACTTTGGTGACTGTCACTTTACTGGAGAAGATAAGGCACCAAGCTGCGCTATTTCGTCACAAATTTTTGACAAAACCTACCTTGGTGGTTCTGAACTTGGCCTCCAACTCAGATGTGGGGACAATATATAAATATATATCCTTATGAATGTTATGTGTGAATATTTGGCATGATTTGTTTTGGGAAAAGAAGAGAAAGGGAAAAGAGGAACAAACTGCTACAAAAAGATGATGAAAGCAAATAATATCACAACGCACAAGTATTACAAACTGGAATATTGGGGTGTAGTACGGAGAAATAACTTTATATGAACTGTACTAGGTAGACAAACATTGTCCAAAATAGGCAGAGTAATAGCACACATTCTATAGTCTGGTCTGTAAATTGGACCAGACAAGCGATTTTGTTCATGAGAACCCAAGGTCAGAGTGAAATATAGCCCAAGCGAACTAGCTCCAAGTCTGTACAGCACACAGACAAGTTCGTTGCAATGTTTTGCGTTCCGGTGGGACAGAGAGTGATTTTTCATGCTCAAAAGTTTGGGTCACCATTGTTTTCAATGAGGATAGGGTTCTGGTTCAAGTTCGGGTACAGTTCTGGTACCCAAACCGAACTTTGGAATAAAATTTGTGTCGGGTACCAGAACCTGAACTTCCACAGGTTCGCTCATCCCTACCTGCCACTAGTTTTCTTGGAGATCTGACTGTTCACACACAGTCTGCACCTTCTAAACCAAAATCAATAGTTCCTGTAGCTTAAAAGCCTATGAAAGGAGTAAGTATATTCAATAATAGTTTGAATATTTCTTTAGAGTAGGCAAACTTTTGCAGAAACAAATTTGTATTAATGTAATTAAAATGTGGTGGCTCAATGGCACCATAGGGAATTTCACAATTATCCTGCCAAGAGTCCACAGCCTGCTGTTTGTCTGGAAAATCAATGAGTTCTTATGAATAAACAACAAAATTCATGCAGATAATGAAAAATTAGAGGATAAAAAGAAACTGCACAGTACTAACGATAAAAATGCCAATGTGTGTTTTATTAAGATTAAATATTTTCTCTATGATATTGTCACTTTCTAACCATATATTGTGTATTTGATACACTGCCGATTTTGCAAGTTTTCCCACCTACAAAGAATGGAGAAATCTGTAATTTTTATTATAGTTACACTTCAACTGTGTAAGACTGAATCTTAAAAAAAAAATCAAGAAAATCCCATTGTATGATTTTTACATAATTAATTTACATTTTATTGCATGAAATAAGTATTTGATACAAAAGAAAAACTGAACTTAATATTTAGTACAGAAACCTTTATTTGCAATTACAGAGGTCAGACGTTTCCTGTAGTTCTGGACCATTATTTAAAAGTCATACAATGAGATTTACTGTTTTTATTTTTACATTCTGCCTCTCAAAGTTGAAGTGTACCCTCGATAAAAATTACAGACCTCTCCATTCTTTGTAGGTGGGAAGACTTGCGAAATCGGCAGTGCATCAAATACTTATTTCCCCCACTATATAATATACTTATACATGTAATTGTTAAAATTATATTTTGTCCACTTCTTGTTTGACCCTTTCACTGCCAAATAGTCTTGACAAATATATAACGAATAATTATGAACTTAAATGAAATATAAAATTATAAATTAAGTTTAGTGATAAAAATTAAAAACACAATATCTCACGTTTTACCACCAGTGTTTCACGTGTTTCTGGTGAAGCAGTTAGCCCACAAAACAATGCCAACAGGATAAAAATAACAAATAACCTTAGAGTCTATGTGACATCAGTCAAAAACAGGGACAGAACGCGTATGTGAAAATCGGACGTCCGAGTGACACCTTACACACAGGGTTAGAAATCAAACTTTTTCACACCATTTTAAAGTGTTGCACTTAAAATATTGTTTCAAAATATTTCCATCCTAGTCTTTAGTATGATACTAAGTGTTCAGCTTCAGCCCTTAAAGTCCTAATGTACTGAATCCTTACCAGTGAAAAGGTTAACATTTTTTGGTTTTCAGTTCTGTCATTGCTCATGTCATACCCAAGGAAATTGCTCCTTAGTAGTACATGAAGAATAGAATGATGGAGAATAAAATGTATTAAATACAAAACCAAAAGGAACTTGCGCCTTGCGCGATACTTGGCGTGAACTTCCTTTGAGCACAAAAAATCAGCAAATTACAGTGCATAAAGCAGCAACTTGGACTCATTACATAGGAATATCATCAACCTTACATTTGGCAATTTAACACTGGTGGTTCAGGAAAGGAAATTGCCTCACTGATTGACTTGGACCTACTCAGCATCCGGATATTAACGATCTGCCAGAAGAGCAATTTGTGGCACAATGAAATGAATCTAATGTGCTACTATTGTGCGGCAATTTTCAAGTTCCAAATATCTAATCAGAAATGAAGCTTCTAGTAGAAAATGCTAAATAAATATACGCTGGATTATTTTTACTAAATTGGTATGTAAATGTGCAATATGAATACATTGGGGAATGTAAAATGCCAATACATTGCACTATAAAATGAGAGCCTGGGCAACGATAGTGTCCCTATTTCATGCAGACATACTATAGCGTTATATTGTCCATTTTATAACAGGATAATCAGAAGAGCATGAAACATGGCGTGATCATAGCAGGTGATGTCTGGATGAGGGTGATGGTTAACTAATCTCCTGCTGCTTCATTCTGCGCACAAAACTTTGCCTTTTTAAACCTTTTTAGCAAATGAATGTCTATGGCTGCAGGTCATTATAACGAAACCAACTGCAATGTACTCACCTTCCCTAGCTCCATCGGAAAGTCTCCGACGTCGCTTCTGATGTCTGGAATTGGATGCGTCACTAACCTCACATCGAAAGCCAATCAGTGAGCTCAGTGGCTCTGCCACTGTAGACGGACACCCCCTTTAAAGCCATTGATTGTACTAAATGGCTACTGCGTTGTCAAGATAACGTCAGTGACGGAGCTAATGACAAATACCGGAAGTGTCGGAGACACGCCGGTGGTCCTGTGGAAGGTGACTACAGGGTGGGTTCTTGTGTTATATTATCCCACAGCCTTTATTATAACCATTTGTTATAATATCCTTCATTTACTGGACGGTAACAAGCAATTTAAAGACCTGGACTTTTTTATTTTTTTACACTCTTAATTTTTCCTTTTCTTCCTCCAAAAACCATAACTTTTTTTTTTCTAACTACATGCTAAAATGGCCTTTAGAATAGACTTCTGGCTTTTCTACATAGAAGGTAAGTTGTAATGGTGCAGTTAGACAGGTAGATAACTGGTGAACAAAAGTTTATAAGAATGCTGCTCACTCCCGCTTATCTGCCTGTGTAAACATGCCAATGATCACAAGACAAATAAGCAAAGCACTAATTCACCTGCTGATCGGTTGGTTTATGCCTGCAAAATAATCATGAGTTGCAGCACATTGTCCTATGTAAATATGATATGTGCTGCCAATAACATGATAGTGCATTGAAGTAGAACAATAGTACAAGTGATCGTTCAGTCCACATAATTTTTCACTACTAGTTATATCATCGGTCTGTACTTGTTAAAGGTGTTGTCCGTTAATGGATGAACTGCCTTAAGGAGCACTGATGGGTAGAACTCAGCATGTCTAAATGTAGGGCCACCGTCACCACCCTGCGCACCCGGTCAAGTGCTGGGGCCTGGACGATTGGGGTGGGCACTTGCTGTCGGGGACCCCAGCACGCTGTGGGGCCGTTAGTCGGGGAGCCCGATGCCAGCGCTGGCACCAGCACATCATACATATATATGTGGCCCATTATACTGTATGGAGCATTATATGAAGCCCATTATTACCCCAAAGACATACTGGTAGGGAATCTTGATTGTGAGCCCCAATGGGGACAGTGCAAATAACGTCTGTAAAGCGCTGAGGAATTAATGGTGCTATATAAATGAGTAAAATAAATTAAATAAAAATTATTCTGTATGGAGCATTATATGGGGCCCATTATACTGTATGGAGCAATACATGGTGTCCATTATATTGTATGGAGCAAAATATGGTGCCAATTTTTCTGTATGGATGCCAGCGCTGGCACCAGCCCTCCTCAGATATTCACCTCTCCCCTTTCACCGCAGCTCCGGTATCTTCAGAGTCTTCTGACACTCTGTGAGGTCTCAGGGCGGAGGGCGCGATGACGTCATTACAGCACACCCTCTGCCAAGCAGTGCAGCGTCAGAAGACGCTGAGGAGAGAGCAGCTGCGGGGAATGGGGAGAGGTGAGTATTTTATTATTTAGTTTTTATGTATGGAGCACTATATGGGGCCCATTAAATTGTATGGAGCACTATATGGAGTCATTATTTTGTATGGATCAATATATGGGGCAATAATACTGTATGGAGAATTACATGGGGCTATTATACTGTATGGAACATTATATGAACCATTATATGCTATATGAAGCATTATATGGGGCCATTACACTGTACGGAACATTATATGGGACCATTATATAGTGTATGGAGCAAAATATGGGGCCACTATATACTATATGGAGCATTATATGGGGTCCATTATACTGTATGGAGCATTATATGGGGCCACTTATATTGTATAAAACATTATATGAGGCCATTATATACTATACGGAGCAATATATAGGACCTATTATACTGTATGGAGCATTATATGGAGCCCATTATACTGTATGGTGCAATATATGGGGCCTATTATTCTGTATGGAGCATAATATGGGGCCAATATACTGTATGTAGTAATATATGGGGCCCATAATAGTGTATGGAGCACTATATTGGGCCCATAATACTGTATGGAGGACTATGTGGTGCTCATAATACTGTATGGAGGACTATGTGGTGCCCATAACACTGTATGGATGACTATTTGGTGCCCATAATACAGTATGGAAGACTGTGGTGCCCATAATACTGTATGAAAGACTATGTGGTGCCCATAATATTGTATGGAAAATTATGTGGTGCCCATAATACTGTATGGGGGACTATGTGGTGCCCATAATACTGTGTGGAAGACTATGCGGGGACCATAATACTCTATGGAAGACTATGTGGTGCCCATAATACTGTATGAAGGACTATGTGGTGCCCATAATACTGTATGAAGCCCTATGTGGTGCCCATAATACTGTGTGGATGACCATAATACTGTATGGAGGACTATGTGGTGCCCATAATACTGAATGAATGGAGTACTATGTGGTGCCCATAATACTGTACGGAGGACAATGTGGTGCACATAATAATGAATGAATGGAGTACTATGTGGTGCCCATAATACTGTATGGAGGACTATGTGGTGCCCATAATACTGAATGAATGGAGTACTATGTGGTGCCCATAATACTGTACGGAGGACAATGTGGTGCACATAATACTGTATGATGGACTGTGTGGTGCCCATAAAACTGTATGGAGAACTCTCCTGTTCGGTACTGCAGACCTCTAAATCTCCCCAGCGTACGCATTGTGCACTGCAAGGATTAGAAGATTTCTGAGCTACTGAATAATTTTCAATCGATATCACTCATGTAAGAAGTAAGTGAAATCTTTGGCATTGTGCCATACCTATATTATAGTTAAAGGAACTCACTGAGATGCATTCATCCAGTCCAATATCTATTCATACTTCCAATCACTGCATATAGGATAAGTAGCGACAATACTTGAAGGGAATATAGGTTTCAGATTTTGTGGATCAAGACCCATTTTAAAACAGCTGTTGAGGAGGTCAAATAAAACAGCTACTTGGTAACTGGATAACATTATTATCTGACAGTCTTCTTGATCTCTCCAATGACTTTCAAGAAGGATTTGGAATTACAGCGGATTAATTATTCATTCTACATGCACTATTTGTTAATTTTTTCATGTTCCTGTAGGCAGTATTAACCTGAGGTGTAATCCCAAGTATACAATAGCACTTTTAAAAGGAATATCTCCACATTTACCAGTCATCTGTCTAACACAAATTTTTTACATATAAATTGCATTGATTACTGAAATTAAAAGAGTTCTCCAGGAGTGGAAAAAATGGATAAATAATAGAAATGTAGTTATAAATAAATTCCAAATATCTTTAATTAGCAAATCACATTTATTGTGTCTAGAGAGGTAATCACATTAAAATGGTTGCAGTCTTGCTACACAGACCAAAATCTGCCCTAGAATGTTCATGGGACATCTGCCAGTGAGCATGTGCAGTAAGAGCTCGACTACTGTGAGCTGGAGATAACCCATTTCACATGCTGCCAGCTGTCCCCAGGTCAAAGCAGCCACTCAGCTTTCAGAAATACAGGGTGGACAGCAGTGTGAGTGGCCTCTTCTTACTTCCATACCTTTAGTACAATCAGTATTAGATTAGAAGGATGAAGGGGCAGTAGTGTGAGCAGAAATCTAGTAGAAGTCCAGTTCAGGGTAATAAAATCTTCAACTTTGAGTAAGTGTGCTAAGTGCACCAGAAAAGCTTACATATTCCCATCTATGGACTAATGATGCATGTGGACATATTTTAATCACATACAAACGCAGTTGAAGATTTCATACCGTTGAGCTGGATTTCTTTTACTACATTCTGATCATCTTCATTGATGGCAGTAACATTTATTCCATGTTCCGTAGGGACTATGCAACTGCGGTGAATCTCTTTTTACCCTTTTTCCAAGCAGTGTGAGCAGACTCTGTTTACCTCAGCACCCCTGGTCTCTCCTGTATTAGATAAGAGACATGGTGTGCAGCAGGTTGAGCAGACTCCTCTTATTGTAGCACCCGTGATCTTCTATATTAGATAAGAAACATGGTAGACAGCAGTGTGAGCAGCCTCTTCTTTCCTCAGCACTTGCTATCTTCAGTATTAGATCAGAAGGGCAGGATGGACAGCATGGTGAGCATTCTCTTCTTACCTCAGGATTCTTGATAATTTCAGTATTACACCAGAAAGACAGGGTGGACAGCAACATGAGCATCTTCTTCTTACCTCAGCATCCTTGGTATTTCCAGTATTAAATCATAAATAAATACAGTGTGGACAATATAAACATCCTCTTCGATCATCAGCACTAAAAGTATCTCCAGAAAGACAAGGTGGACAGTAGTGTGAGCAGCCTCTTCTTAACTGAACACTCATGGTATCTCCAGTATTAGTTCAGAAAGACAGGTGAACAGGAGTGAGAATATACCTCAGCACTCCTGCTCCCTTCAGTACTAGATCAGAAAGACAGGTGAACAGGAGTGAGAACATACCTCAGCACTCCTGCTCCCTCCATTATTAGATCAGAAAGACAGGTGAACAGGACTGAGAACATACCTCAGCACTCCTGCTCCCTCCATTATTAGATCAGAAAGACAGGTGAACAGGACTGAGAACATACCTCAGCACTCCTGCTCCCTCCAGTATTAGATCAGAAAGACAGGTGAACAGGAGTGAGAACATACGTCAGCACTCCTGCTCCCTCCATTATTAGATCAGAAAGACAGGTGAACAGGAGTGAGAACATACCTCAGCACTCCTGCTCCCTCCATTATTAGATCAGAAAGACAGGTGAACAGGACTGAGAACATACCTCAGCACTCCTGCTCCCTCCAGTATTAGATCAGAAAGACAGGTGAACAGGAGTGAGAACATACCTCAGCACTCCTGCTCCCTCCATTATTAGATCAGAAAGACAGGTGAACAGGACTGAGAACATACCTCAGCACTCCTGCTCCCTCCAGTATTAGATCAGAAAGGCAGGTGAGCAGGAGTGAGAACATACCTCAGCACTCCTGCTCCCTCCAGTATTAGATCAGAAAGACAGGTGAACAGGAGTGAGAACATACCTCAGCACTCCTGCTCCCTCCATTATTACATCAGAAAGACAGGTGAACAGGAGTGAGAACATACCTCAGCACTCCTGCTCCCTCCATTATTAGATCAGAAAGACAGGTGAACAGGACTGAGAACATACCTCAGCACTCCTGCTCCCTCCAGTATTAGATCAGAAAGACAGGTGAACAGGACTGAGAACATACCTCAGCACTCCTGCTCCCTCCAGTATTAGATCAGAAAGGCAGGTGAGCAGGAGTGAGAACATACCTCAGCACTCCTGCTCCCTCCATTATTAGATCAGAAAGACAGATGAACAGGACTGAGAACATACCTCAGCACTCCTGCTCCCTCCAGTATTAGATCAGAAAGACAGGTGAACAGGAATGAGAACATACCTCAGCACTCCTACTCAGTTCTCAGCACTCATACTCCCTCCAGTATTAGATCAGAAATATAGGGTGGACAGCAATGTCAGGAGCCACTTCTTACCTTTTTGTAACGTTTGTATTTTCAGTTTCAGATTAGAAACACAGTGTGAACAGCAGTGAAATAGCATCTTATTACCTCAGTATATCTTGTATCTCCAGTATTAGAACAGAAAGACAGGGTGGACAGCAGTGCGAATAGTCCTTCTTACCTGGGCACCCTTGGTATTTCCAGTATTAAATCAGAAAGACAGGATAGACAGCAAGGTCAGCGGTCTCTTCTTAGTCTCTGCAACCCCGATTTTCACATATTAGATCAGAATATTCTACTCATAAATGGAGGGGCTGAAGAGTCCTACTGCACAGGCACCTGTCCTAACACATTCTAGGGCAGGTTTCTAAGTGTAACAAGATGGTGGTCATTTAATTAACTGTAGTTATTACCTCTGTAATTCAAAATATGCATGTTACTAATTAAAGGTTCTTAAGAATTTATACACATTTACATTCTTTTCCTCTTCCAAGAGAACCCACTTAAGCGACTTCTAGTAATACTGTTCTGCTCACTATTTTCCAGTTCTCACGACATCCCTAGAATTGCTTTTTCCAATACACCAATATAAGTTTATGCTTACCTATGGGACATTCTTCTCCGAGCTGCTTCCACCCTGCACAGCAGGCAAAACTTGAACCACTGCATTTTCAAAAGAGAAAAAAAAAATACTGTAAAAACTTTAAAGATAAACACATTTATTTACACAATGTACAAAAAATTTAAATCAGTGTATGTGGATTTAAATGGATTTAAAATCAGTGTATGTGGATTTAAAGTTGGATTTAAATATTTTCTTATCTTACTGCACGGTGAAGTTCCTCCATTATTCCTCTTAAACATTTAGGAATAAACTGATAACGTTGTGTTACCTTTCCCTATGTCAAGAGGCTGTCTGCATACAGTTGGGCATTGTCAGCACTGATTGGACAGTATTAGATTGTTATGGGCCTGCCCCCCAACCGTTAACATCCAGTCGTCATTTAATGGTATTTATTTCTAGGATAAAGTCAGGAGAGCCGACAGGTCCTCTGTGTATACAGACTTACCATCTGCATACCATTCCACATGGCTAGTAGGAGACTTGGTCAATAATGTGACCTTCTCATTTTCCCCACCATTACCCGGAAGCTTCAAAATGCAAGCTGTCTTCAAGCAGTCAGGAACGTAATGAAAATTCTGGGGTATGAACAATACTAGATGGGAACTAATACATGCAATTACTCAGTGGTGCACACATACAGAACTGGGCCCCTGTGCAAGAACAGTATATGGGCCCTTTGCAGTCCAACAGATCATCATAAAGCACAGTCCCATCTGCTTTGGAGATAGAAGTGGCTCTCTTACCACTTGGGCCCTTGTGCGGCTCCACAGGTTGCCTCAATGATATGTCCTCTCCTGAAATTACTGTTAAGCCATACAACGCTCTACTTCAATACAGCTCTTTCACCCTGCCTGATATATATTGAATTCAACCCCAGTAACGCCATTACCCCCAACTGCACATTGGAAGTATAGGGCTACTATAGTGGCAATAAGCATATGGTTTGCTGTGTTTTTCTAGAGCTAGTTGATTTCTAGTTATGCCTTTGTCCCGATTTTCTGTTCTCGTTCTTATTGTACTAAATAGCAATATAAATGTCTATCTTCCACAGTTTAAATCTAAAATGATCGAAAAAGTGGTTTTCAGCCCTTGATACCAACTGACCCACATCTGTAGGCCACAGCAGATGTCATCACTGGTATCGGCCAGGTACACCCCTTCTTGGTCAGTGCTTCCTGCACTACAGGAACATTTCCACCAGAACAACCAACCAACCCACAAACTATAGTCTGCAATGAGATGTAGATTGATATATATATTTATTTCTTGGCACTTCCTGTGATACATGAGAGAGAACTCTGTATCCACTTAATGTTTCAAACCTGCCAAGCTTTCTTCCAAATGCAAGAAAATAGCATTTCTGGCAACTGCTGCAATGCAGAGTCTATCGATCCCAAACTCTAAAGAATTATTGGTGTGTGAACCAGCTGCAGTAATCCTTCCAAGTAGAGAGCTGTATGTGTGTTAAATGCTGAGAAATTTGTAGAAAGAAATCATTTTTGTTTATACGTGATGAGATCGCATATTTTAGAAGAATGTACGTTTTTGAAAAGCTCCATTCAATTTAGGTCAAGAAAAAAATTACTGTCAGACCCTCAGAGAATACGTAACTTTCTGCCAAAATATCAATTATACATCCAATTTTTAATCTTTCTTTTAATATAATACTTTGCATTCTCTAATAAAACCTATTCAGGTGAATATTAACATTGTACAACTGAGTGGATTAAGTCCCACCAAAAGTGGAAATTACTCAAATTAGGCCATGACAGTATGGGGACTTGCTTGTCATATAACCTGCCTCTTCTCTGAAGGCTTTCGGCAGCCTGGAAACCATAGGCAGGTATCTGTAGATAAAGACAGATGGCTACTAATACTCACGACAATTTCTTTCATGTTCTTCATTTGAAACAATATAATTTGAAGCTATTTTTCAGTGCAGTTCTTTAATCTTGCATCAAATAGATGTGCCCTGCTTTACGGCTTTACCGGCGTGAAGCGTTATACAGTATATTAGAAAATTGCAGAAAATGAGGTAATAGATGGAGTGCATGATCTATGCGTCCCCGCTGTGAAAATGAATTGACACCCTGCAATGTCCATATTCACCAATATATGTATATGCAACAATATAGAACCTGTCACCATGAGAATGTAGCACAATCTGCAGCACCAAGTTATAGAGCAGGGGGAGTGGAGTAGATCAATGTACAAATTGGGGAGAAAAGATTCAGAATAATCAGTATTTGTATCCTCTGCTCTTTCTGGGATTTTCAGTCCAGCATGAGGTTTTATCACTGATTTTCTTTGTATTAGGCCACGGTCGGTCACACATTCAGTATTTGGTCAGTATTTTACCTCAGTATTTGTAAACCAAAACCAGGAGTGGAACAATCAGACGAAAAGTATAATAGAAACACATCACCACTTCTGCATTTATCACCCACTCCTGCTTTTGGCTTACAAATACTGAGGTAAAATACTGACCAAATACATAACATGTGAACGTGGACATAGTGTGCATCAGACTGAAAATCCCAGAAAGAGCAAAGGATTAAATGATAAAAACACAAATTATACTGAATCTTTTCTCACATAATGTACTTTATTTATAAGACGCACCCGAAAATTTGAGGAGGAAAAAAGCAAAATATGTTTTAATGAAATGGTGGTGCGTTTTATAGTCCTCTTTTATGGTAGCTTACAATGGAATTGAGGTCCGATGAGACAAGGTCGCTGCTGCAAGAAGCTGGCAGTGGTGGCAGAAGTGGGGCAATGCTGCGAATCCCAGGCTGGGAGGAGGGGATAATCAGAGGTGCGAGGCTACGACGGGAGCAGGGTTTCAGAAAATATCGGGAGTCCCCGCACTTCCCATTCTCTTCACTGCGATGGACATCGAGAATATGGCCGCTGGAGGCAGCACATGTGTAGACTGAAATCTTGGGAGCCGCAGCAAAAAGGATGGAAAGTGCGGAGTCTCCTGACATTTTCTGAAAGCCTGGAGCCTGCCGCAGCTTTGCATCGCCAAACACCTCCTCCTGCCTGCCCGGGGCCTGCAGTGACGCCTGCCCGATAAGCTACATTTGCATCCTCCCCCCAAGTTTTGGAAGGAAAATGCGTCTTATAATTCAAAAAATATGGTATATATCAATCTGCTCCCTGCTCTGTAACATGGCGCCTGCAGATTGGATTGCATTTTCATGGTGACAGGTTCCTTTAAAGGTTTATGTGCATAGAACCAGAAAAACCCTTAAAGTACCACTACATTTTATGGGTTGAATACAAATACAATCGTTATTGCTTGCCAGATTTGCATGTGCTTGGTGAGGACCAGAAGATTCTTTGCGTCCTGGTCTGCAAAGCTGCAGATCTGAAATAACATATTCTTTTTCTTTCACTTCGCCAAATGACTGCTTTAGATGCTTGCCGTTTAAAGATTTACACATGGAAAGTATCATTTACAGCTTGGTAAATCGCCAAACTGCCACAGGCTGATGGGGTTTTGCACAGCTCACATGGAAAATACTGCACAGATTCTGCAGAATCATGGACAGAAAAAGAACACGTGGATGGTGCCAATAAGTCATAACTTGTAATTTTGCTCTATGCAGTGAATGAGATCTTGATGATCTGTAAAACATATATTTTTCTTCTTTTTATGTATGTTAATTAAAAATACCCAGTAGATTTTAAGCAGTAAAAGGAAAAAGCAAACACAATAAAATATAATGTGTAGCAGCCCTTGTAATGTGTTCTCTCATTCTTCAGTGCTTTTATTGCTATGAAAAGCCAGAGGTATAGGGATGTATTGAGCAGCATACCTAAGCAGCAGTAAAGGAGACATTTAATAAAATAAGCCGAAACAGGGTATTTATCTAAGGTTATGTTCACATCATGCATGTGATTTGTGTTTGGGTATGCTCCAGAAATCCCAACATACAAGCTGAATATGTATGGTTGTATTTGCCTGATAGAGGACAACTGAGTGTCCTTTTGGCTCCAGTCTCACCATCATATGTCAGTGTAGAATAGTAAACTCCGTTATTCCAAAGAATGGTATACAATGCAAACACATATTTGTTAAATGTATATTTTTACAATGGTACGCTATAGATGGCAGATGACACTACATGGCATCAACTCAGACGTGTCTGAGATGTGAACAGACCCTATCACACAGAATTGGTAGGCAAAGCGGGCAAACTTTGGAGTTACCCAATATTGAAATTAATAAAGTGCCCCCTCCTCCAAAGAAAAAAACATTTAATAACACATTAAAGTTGATATAATACACATTCAGATGCTGATACCCTCATTGATTCAGAGATGTTTTGGTCTTGCCTACTCTTATCTCTTACAATTTCCATAAATCCAACTCATTGTATTAGAAAAACTGGACCACAGGTCTTCGTTCACGTTATTGGTCGGGAGCATAGAAATTGGACATAATTATTCAGGGTTTTATATAGTGTCCTATCGACATTTCATAAAATGTTACTTAGAAAATTAAAGACTAAAACATTAAAAGTACATCTGCTACTTAATGTGCTTACATTTGGTGTAGTCTCCCATCAATGTATGCAGTCCATCTACATAATCTATAGTACAGTTGTGAATATATAAATATATATATATATATATATACTCATGTATATATAAAACTGCAGTAGTCGTCTAGGTCTTAGGTTTGTTAGGTTTGTATAATGCAAACAGCCCATCACATTTAGTGCTGTAATGTAATATTCTGTTGTACATTGCCTTTCCATGGACATAGCTGGCTATGCTTTGTTCATACCTAAAACGGTACTTTCGGATTTTACAGTATTATATTTTACAACAGCGGAATCTATATGGCTGGAAAGATGCATATGAGCATAGAATTACTGCAGTAGACAGCGGAGTCCGTTCCGAAATTCAGGAATATCAAAGTTTTCAGACCAATAAAAGTTTATATGGCGCACACTTTTCACTTGTTTACATCCTACATCTTTACATCCAGCATGTCCATACATTTAAAGGGACAAAGAATGCATTCACTTTTATAACCCATCTGGAGAAGAACTTTAGACTGAATACTTCTGCAGTCCTTTACTGTCCAATTTCCCCCTCTCTTTCCAAGCAGATACTGATTCCGCGTGCAAGTAAAGAACATCCTGAACCTTCTCAGAAAATAATCAAATGGATTATATAGAGTCCCTTTGATACGTAATAGCACAAGAGGCTTTTTGTTCCTTTACAAAAATACCCAAAGGGTAGAACTTTAATCAGTACTCAGCCTCTGATGTAATGCAGCTATGAGAGAGGTTCTTCTATTTTTCTATAAGAAAGTCATTAGTTAGCTATTAAGTTAATTGTCAGTGAAGCAGACTAATCATTTCAGCAAGCTACAGTATATATAGACAGAAAGGAACTGTGTTGTCGATATATGTATTCGAAGGCAAAAGTAGAGGCCATTATTCTGCAGAAGTTTGTGTACGGGAGATCAAAGTAAAGGTTTCTCGTGGAGTTGTCTCAGCACCATTATCAAGCCGATATTTATAAACATTTTAATGAAGTCATGTATCTTGTCAATGAATTAAGGCTGCCATGTTCAATTAGACATAGCGCTTCCAGACTGGCAATGGTTAACCCTTTGCTCACAGGTCACATACTGTTATGGCTGGCAATCAGGCAACACAGCGTGCAGTAATCAGCGCACATACAGAGATCTGGCAATAACCAAAAACAATAGGACGAGCTCTGAGACGTGGAATCTCTGTAGACTGCAGTACCTGATCTACCCTCACACAACTATAAGCAGCAGTGGATTGCGCCTATCAACTACCTATGCAACTCGGCACTGCCTGAGGAGCTGACTAGCCTGAAGATAGAAATACAAGCCTGACTTACCTCAGAGAAATACCCCAAAGGAATAGGCAGCCCCCCACATATAATGACTGTTAGCAAGATGAAAAGACAAACGTAGGAATGAAATAGATTCAGCAAAGTGAGGCCCGATATTCTAGACAGAGCGAGGATAGCAAAGAGAACTATGCAGTCTACAAAAAACCCTAAAACGAAAACCACGCAAAGGGGCAAAAAGACCCACCGTGCCGAACTAACAGCACGGCGGTGCACCCCTTTGCTTCTCAGAGCTTCCAGCAAAAGTTAATAGCAAGCTGGACAGAAAAAACAGAAAACAAACTAGAAGCACTTATCTAGCAGAGCAGCAGGCCCAAGGAAAGATGCAGTAGCTCAGATCCAACACTGGAACATTGACAAGGAGCAAGGAAGACAGACTCAGGTGGAGCTAAATAGCAAGGCAGCCAACGAGCTCACCAAAACACCTGAGGGAGGAAGCCCAGAGACTGCAATACCACTTGTGACCACAGAAGTGAACTCAGCCACAGAATTCACAACAGTACCCCCCCCTTGAGGAGGGGTCACCGAACCCTCACCAGAACCCCCAGGCCGACCAGGATGAGCCACATGAAAGGCACGAACAAGATCTGGGGCATGGACATCAGAGGCAAAAACCCAGGAATTATCTTCCTGAGCATAACCCTTCCATTTGACCAGATACTGGAGTTTCCGTCTAGAGACACGAGAATCCAAAATCTTCTCCACAATATACTCCAATTCCCCCTCCACCAAAACAGGGGCAGGAGGCTCCACAGATGGAACCATAGGTGCCACGTATCTCCTCAACAACGACCTATGGAATACATTATGTATGGAAAAGGAGTCTGGGAGGGTCAGACGAAAAGACACCGGATTGAGAATCTCAGAAATCCTATACGGACCAATAAAACGAGGTTTAAATTTAGGAGAGGAAACCTTCATAGGTATATGACGAGAAGATAACCAAACCAGATCCCCAACACGAAGTCGGGGTCCCACACGGCGTCTGCGATTAGCGAAAAGCTGAGCCTTCTCCTGGGACAAGGTCAAATTGTCCACTACCTGAGTCCAGATCTGCTGCAACCTGTCCACCACATAATCCACACCAGGACAGTCCGAAGACTCAACCTGTCCTGAAGAGAAACGAGGATGGAACCCAGAATTGCAGAAAAATGGAGAGACCAAGGTAGCCGAGCTGGCCCGATTATTAAGGGCGAACTCAGCCAACGGCAAAAATGACACCCAATCATCCTGGTCAGCGGAAACAAAACATCTCAGATATGTTTCCAAGGTCTGATTGGTTCGTTCGGTCTGGCCATTAGTCTGAGGATGGAAGGCCGAGGAAAAAGATAGGTCAATGCCCATCCTACCACAAAAGGCTCGCCAGAACCTCGAGACAAACTGGGAACCTCTGTCAGAAACAATATTCTCAGGAATGCCATGTAAACGAACCACATGCTGGAAGAACAAAGGCACCAAATCAGAGGAGGAAGGCAATTTAACCAAGGGCACCAGATGGACCATTTTAGAAAAGCGATCACAGACCACCCAAATGACCGACATTTTTTGAGAAACGGGAAGGTCAGAAATGAAATCCATCGAAATATGTGTCCAAGGCCTCTTCGGGACCGGCAAGGGCAAAAGCAACCCACTGGCACGTGAACAGCAGGGCTTAGCCCTAGCACAAATTCCACAGGACTGCACAAAAGCACGCACATCCCGTGACAGAGATGGCCACCAGAAGGATCTAGCAACCAACTCCCTGGTACCAAAGATTCCTGGATGACCGGCCAGCACCGAACAATGAAGTTCAGAGATAACTTTACTAGTCCACCTATCAGGGACGAACAGTTTCTCGGCCGGACAACGATCAGGTTTATTAGCCTGAAATTTCTGCAACACTCTCCGCAAATCAGGGGAGATGGCAGACACAATGACTCCTTCCTTGAGGATACTCGCCGGCTCAGATAACCCCGGAGAGTCGGGCACAAAACTCCTAGACAGAGCATCCGCCTTCACATTTTTAGAGCCCGGAAGGTATGAAATCACAAAATCAAAACGAGCAAAAAATAACGACCAACGGGCCTGTCTAGGATTCAAGCGCTTGGCAGACTCAAGATAAGTAAGGTTCTTATGATCAGTCAAAACCACCACGCGATGCTTAGCACCCTCAAGCCAATGACGCCACTCCTCGAATGCCCACTTCATGGCCAGCAACTCTCGGTTGCCCACATCATAATTACGCTCAGCAGCAGAAAATTTCCTGGAAAAGAAAGCACATGGTTTGAACACTGAGCAACCAGAACCTCTCTGTGACAAAACCGCCCCTGCACCAATCTCAGAAGCATCAACCTCGACCTGGAACGGAAGAGAAACATCAGGTTGACACAACACAGGGGCACAGCAAAAACGACGCTTCAACTCCTGAAAAGCTTCCACGGCAGCAGAAGACCAATTAACCAAATCAGCACCCTTCTTGGTCAAATCGGTCAATGGTCTGGCAATGCTAGAAAAATTACAGATGAAGCGACGATAAAAATTAGCAAAGCCCAGGAATTTCTGCAGACTTTTTAGAGATGTCGGCTGAGTCCAATCCTGGATGGCCTGAACCTTAACCGGATCCATCTCGATAGTAGAAGGGGAAAAGATGAACCCCAAAAATGAAACTTTCTGCACACCGAAGAGACACTTTGATCCCTTCACGAACAAGGAATTAGCACGCAGTACCTGGAAAACCATTCTGACTTGCTTCACATGAGACTCCCAATCATCTGAGAAGATCAAAATGTCATCCAAGTAAACAATCAAGAATTTATCCAGATACTCACGGAAAATGTCATGCATAAAAGACTGAAAAACAGATGGAGCATTGGCAAGTCCGAACGGCATCACCAGATACTCAAAATGACCCTCGGGCGTATTAAATGCCGTTTTCCATTCATCTCCCTGCCTGATTCTCACCAGATTATACGCACCACGAAGATCAATCTTAGTAAACCAACTAGCCCCCTTAATCCGAGCAAACAAGTCAGAAATCAATGGCAAGGGATACTGAAACTTAACAGTGATCTTATTAAGAAGGCGGTAATCAATACACGGTCTTAGCGAACCATCCTTCTTGGCTACAAAAAAGAACCCTGCTCCCAATGGTGACGACGATGGGCGAATATGTCCCTTCTCCAGGGACTCCTTCACATAACTGCGCATAGCGGTGTGTTCAGGTACGGACAAATTAAATAAACGACCCTTAGGGAATTTACTACCAGGAATCAAATCGATAGCACAATCACAATTCCTATGCGGAGGTAGGGCATCAGACTTGGACTCTTCAAATACATCCTGAAAGTCCGACAAGAACTCTGGGATGTCAGAAGGAATGGATGACGAAATAGACAAAAATGGAACATCACCATGTACTCCCTGACAACCCCAGCTGGTTACCGACATAGAGTTCCAATCCAATACTGGATTATGGGTTTGTAGCCATGGCAACCCCAACACGACCACATCATGCAAATTATGCAGTACCAAAAAGCGAATAACTTCCTGATGTGCAGGAGCCATGCACATGGTCAGCTGGGCCCAGTACTGAGGCTTATTCTTGGCCAAAGGTGTAGCATCAATTCCTCTCAACGGAATAGGACACCGCAAAGGCTCCAAGAAAAATCCACAACGTTTAGCATAATCCAAATCCATCAGATTCAGGGCAGCGCCTGAATCCACAAACGCCATGACAGAATATGATGACAAAGAGCACATTAAGGTAATGGACAAAAGGAATTTGGACTGTACAGTACCAATAACGGCAGAGCTATCGAACCGCCTAGTGCGTTTAGGACAATTAGAAATAGCATGAGTAGAATCACCACAATAGAAACACAGTCTGTTCAGACGTCTGTGTTCGTGCCGTTCTACTTTAGTCATAGTCCTGTCGCACTGCATAGGCTCAGGCTTACTCTCAGACAATACCGCCAGATGGTGCACAGATTTACGCTCGCGCAAGCGACGACCGATCTGAATGGCCAAGGACATAGACTCATTCAAACCAGCAGGCATAGGAAATCCCACCATTACATCCTTAAGAGCTTCAGAGAGACCCTTTCTGAACAAAGCCGCTAGTGCAGATTCATTCCACAGAGTGAGTACTGACCATTTCCTAAATTTCTGACAATATACTTCTACATCATCCTGACCCTGGCATAAAGCCAGCAGATTTTTCTCAGCTTGATCCACTGAATTAGGCTCATCGTAAAGCAATCCCAGCGCCTGAAAAAATGCATCAACATTACTCAATGCAGAATCTCCTGGTGCAAGAGAAAACGCCCAGTCCTGTGGGTCGCCGCGCAAAAAAGAAATAATAATCAAAACCTGTTGAATAGGATTACCAGAAGAATGAGGTTTCAAGGCCAAAAATAGCTTACAATTATTTCTGAAGCTCAGGAACTTAGTTCTGTCACCAAAAAACAAATCAGGAATCGGAATTCTTGGTTCTAGCATCGATTTCTGATCAATAGTATCTTGAATCTTTTGTACATTTACAACGAGATTATCCATTGAGGAGCACAGAGCCTGAATATCCATGTCCACAGCTGTGTCCTGAAGCACTCTAATGTCTAGGGGAAAAAAAAGACTGAAGACAGAGCTAAGAAAAAAAAATGATGTCAGGATTTCTTTTTTCCCTCTATTGGAAATCATTGGATTGGCTCCTTGTACTGTTATGGCTGGCAATCAGGCAACACAGCGTGCAGTAATCAGCGCACATACAGAGATCTGGCAATAACCAAAAACAATAGGACGAGCTCTGAGACGTGGAATCTCTGTAGACTGCAGTACCTGATCTATCCTCACACAACTATAAGCAGCAGTGGATTGCGCCTAACAACTACCTATGCAACTCGGCACTGCCTGAGGAGCTGACTAGCCTGAAGATAGAAATACAAGCCTGACTTACCTCAGAGAAATACCCCAAAGGAATAGGCAGCCCCCCACATATAATGACTGTTAGCAAGATGAAAAGACAAACGTAGGAATGAAATAGATTCAGCAAAGTGAGGCCCGATATTCTAGACAGAGCGAGGATAGCAAAGAGAACTATGCAGTCTACAAAAAACCCTAAAACGAAAACCACGCAAAGGGGCAAAAAGACCCACCGTGCCGAACTAACAGCACGGCGGTGCACCCCTTTGCTTCTCAGAGCTTCCAGCAAAAGTTAATAGCAAGCTGGACAGAAAAAACAGAAAACAAACTAGAAGCACTTATCTAGCAGAGCAGCAGGCCCAAGGAAAGATGCAGTAGCTCAGATCCAACACTGGAACATTGACAAGGAGCAAGGAAGACAGACTCAGGTGGAGCTAAATAGCAAGGCAGCCAACGAGCTCACCAAAACACCTGAGGGAGGAAGCCCAGAGACTGCAATACCACTTGTGACCACAGAAGTGAACTCAGCCACAGAATTCACAACAACATACCCAATCTTTATTTTTATGGGAGACGTTCTGACTTGTCTGTAATAACTGAGTATGATTAAGCTTTTGGATATACTCATTGTTGATCTGCGGAACCAGAACAAGTAGAGAATATTGTGTGTCAACATGCAAGTCCATGAACCTGTCATCTCTACATTGGCAGTCTTCTTATATTCTACCATAAGGTGCCTCCACACTCCCCTGTAACATGACGCTTCTAGAGATGAATATTTTTATAATAATGTATTAAGAGATACAATGCACATTTTTTTGCTTGTTGTATTCCATAGTAGTCCAAGAGTAAAAACCTTCACATACTCTGAATGGTTGGAGACATACAAATGCATCACATGGGCCCCAAAAATTCTTTGGCTCCGATTCATCAAGGGCGATCTTCACACTGGTCTAGCTCCAAGGTTGAAAAATTTTAGTGCATCTTCGAGTTGTGCCTATACTTTGTGACTCATACGCTACATTCCCAAGATGAGCTTTCGGTGAGTTTTTGATGGTCTGCAATAAAAACACAGCGTCTCACAGTTTCAGCAAAGTGGATGGGATTTATAGACACCTTATGCCCACTGAGCTTCTTTTTAACGCAGCATAAACCGACCTCCAGTCTGTGTTTCAAATTCGCAGCATATCAATTTTTCTTGCGCGAACACAGAGTTTTCTGTGCAGATTTTCCCCATAGACTTGCATTAGATGCAGAAAATCCACAGTTAAAAAATGCACAAGCGTTTTCTGCTGGGGAAACGCATCAAAAACGCATGTAATCTGCACCTAAGTATATCAATAAAGTTTTGTCAAAGACAAATACCAGGAAGTGTCAAAAACAAATTAGCTTTATTTAAAGCAAGACACTCCAGAGACAAAGAACGCAGTGTCACAAATGCAATAAAGACGCTTATTACAAAAGGCACACAAAAACGTAATGAAAAACCCAGGTAACCTAACCTAGACATTAGGTGCAGAAATTATGCAAAAATTCTGCATAGTCAAAAACTTACCAAAAGCTCATCTTAGGAAAGTAGCCTAAAAAGCTTTTTAAGGCCATGTGCACACGTTGAGTATTTGGTGAGTTTTTTACCTCAATGTAACACCAGGAGTGGGTGATCAATACAGAAGTGGTGACGTGTTTCTATTATACTTTTCCTATGACTGTTCCTCTCCAGATTTTGACTTACAAATACTGAGGCAAATACTGACCAAATACTCAACGTGTGGCCTTAGCCAGAATTCTGGCATAAACGTTTTTATGAATTAGCCCCTCTGGGTGTGAGTGAAATGAGTTTGAGAGAGAAGTTTTCAGCCTTTATTTTTAGAACTTTTCATAGGAACAGTAAGAAAAATTATATATTTTAAGCCCTTAGTCTAATACTGTCTTAGATTTTTTCCATACAAATACTAAAAATCACTTAAACATACCCTAAATTACAATAAATATATATATCTTCCTCTTTTTTGATCATTCTCTTACCCTCCTTGCAGATCTGTGATCTAACCAGTATTATATTGAGAGGCAGCTTACTGTAACAGGAACCTCCCTAGGCTGCTTTGTGCTCAATGGCACACCAAGCAACCAAAACCAACCCCAAGCATTAGTCCCAGCTGATATAAAGGTCATTAGAAGGACAGTGATTTATGAAACTTGTAGAAAGTCAGGCAAACAGAGCATCCATAAGTTTATTTTTAAGTTTACAGACCCCTTTACAAAAGTAACAACCCAATGAAGTAACTTTTTTGTTAACAATCAGTAGATTTGGTTTCCAGTACCATCTCTATACTGACGACACCCAATTATACACTTCTTCTCCTGTTATCACGCCAACCTTTTTAGTAAACACCAGTGATTGTCTTACTGCTGTCTCTAACATCATGTCCTCCCTCTATCTGAAACCGAACCTGTCAAAACCTGAGCTCCTCGTGTTTTCTCCCTCTATTAACCTACCTATGCCCGACATTGCCATCTCTGTGTGCAGTTCCACCATTACTCCAAAGCAACATGCCCGCTGCCTTGGGGTCATACTTGATTCCGAGCTTTCATTCACCCCCCACATCTGATCACTGGCTCGCTCTTCTTATCTGCATCTCAAAACATTTCTAAAATTCGCCCTTTTCTTTCTTTCGACTCTGCAAAAACTCTTACTGTTTCACTTACTCATTCTCGTCTGGACTATTGTAACTCTCTACTAATCGGCCTCCCTCTTACCAAACTCTCCCCGCTCCATTCTGTCCTGAATGCTGCAGCCAGGATCATATTCCTCACCCACCGTTACACCGATGCCTCTACCTTGTGCCAGTCATTACACTGGTTACCCATCCACTCAAGAATCCAGTACAAAACTATTACCCTCATCCACAAAGCACTCCATGGCTCAGCACCACCCTACATATCCTTTCTGGTCTCAGTTTACCACCCTACCCGTGCCCTCCGCTCTGCTAATGACCTCAGGTTAGCATCCTCAATAATCAGAACCTCCCACTCCCGTCTCCAAGACTTTACACGTGCTGCGCCGATTCTTTGGAATGCAATAACTAGGTTAATACGATTAATCCCCAATCCCCACAGTTTTAAGCGCGCCCTAAAAACTCATTTGTTCAGATTGGCCTACCACCTCAAGGCGTTAACCTAACTATCCCTGTGTGGCCCATTTAAAAAAAAAAACATAATTGGGTTCTTCGCATCATGTTTTCATACACTTTATGCAGTTAATAGCCCTCTGTGTCTATACTGCTACATACTTAGGCAGTTAACTGGTTCATGCAGCTTTACATGAACACCCGAGCCTTCCACTATGGCTTGTGCGACTAACTAAAGCAATTGTTACCATCCACCTCTCGTGTCTCCCCTTTTCCTCATAGTTTGTAAGCTTGCGAGCAGGGCCTTCATTCCTCTTGGTATCTATTTTGAACTGTGATTTCTGTAATGCTGTAATGTCTATTGTCTGTACAAGTCCCCTGTATAATTTGTAAAGTGCTGCGGAATATATAAAATTATTATTATTATTATTATTATTATTAATGTTCCTGACTGCTTGATACATCTAGAACGCTATATTTTTGATTGGGTGGTTAGGGTGATTGTTATTACTGGTAATCAGTGATTTACCAGTTTGGCAAAAAATAAAAATTTGCAAAGCTTCTCCTTTTCATTAGAATTTTTCAAGACGGACAGCACAGTAACCACATATGGATGGCATCTGTGCACTTGATTTTCAAGGAGACCTAGATCTGAGAAGTCCTGGGATGATTTTGTTCTATCACTCAAATCAAAAATGAACAACCGTGAATATTTTGTGCATACTTGGCCTGGACATGTGAATACTTCCCCATAGTATAAAGGGTACATGTTCTACCTGCAAAAAACAGAGGGATGAATGAGCCTAAAATGGCTTCATTTGAGCTACTCTGCATTCAAAATAGAGTCTCTTGACACAAGAGATCACAGTTTATCACAATACCATGCCTGGGAATGAGACCAGTAATCATACACAATACTTATTGCTGAACTCTCTTACTACAGTGATAGTGGATTTTGGTCAAACACTATGTAGCAGAAAAAAATCTAAAATCTCATAAATCTATCCCTTTCCCTTTTTGTAAGTGTTCCACAAATAATCTGTTTATGATTGTCCATTGGGGATCATGAAATCATAAGTGCAAGCCAATTAGTCTGGCAACATTACAAACCTCATACTCAGAAACTACTTCCAGCACGTTCCCCATCTGCAGTATATACCAATGGGTTTAAACCCAGACAGAACACTATTCACACCATGCAATTCCCAACTCCTAAGTCAGGAATAGCCGGAGGCTGGTATTTTTCCCCGTACGGCTCCTTGATCTGCATTTGGTCTTTCCCATTAAACTGTCTCCAGAGTTTGGATTAAGTACAGTAACTTTCTAACCTTTCCAAGTTAGTATTCACAAGATAGCTTTGTCCAGTTCCAGTATGTTATTACTGGCAGAGAGCTGTAGATATGTCACGCGGGCTGACACCTAATTATAAAACAGCACATGTGTTTCTCTAAATACCGTCTGTGCTGTACAAACCTAAAGCACACTTGTATGCAATTAACTTATTGTGGAAAAAGGGTTAATTGGTCATGCACTGTGTTTAACGATTACGATGATCTACGCTAATAAAAAGCTTGTTGTTGGATATGCCATTCACATAATCTAATGAGAACACGTACAATCGTGGCGTGTAATGCAATAAATGGCTAAAATTAAAGAGAATATATCAAACAGCGAAGTGCAGGATCTAGTATCATTCACATTAACTCTAATAATTAAACACAATATAAACATTTTCAAGTGATTCAATAGTTAGTTCAGGAATGTAAGGCAGCATGAGACAGTATGTGGTAAATAATACATGTCTCTGCATAAGAAGATGCTGACGTTTTCCTAAACTTTATTGGAAAATTGTTCAAAGTAATGTTGACTAGGGATGAAAAATTAATAATGATTGTCCAAGCCATGCTGCACATTCACAGTTGATTTGATGTATGCATCCTGAGTTCCCCAAATACTTCAATATTATGAAACGTTGACCCTATGGGTGGATTAGTCGGGCAGCAGAGTGTAAGATGGATTGGAGTGGTGCCAGAGTGCTAGAGGGGAGGCCAGAGAGTAGGAGGTTGCAGTAGTCGAGGCGGGAGATGATAAGGGATTGTACTAGTGTTTTTGTGGTTTCATGGTCAAGGAATGCACGGATACGGTAAATGTTTTTGAGTTGGAATCGGCAAGAGGAGGCAAGGGCTTGGATATGTGGCTTGAAAGAGAGGGTAGAGTCAAGGATCACCCTGAGGCACCGAGCGTGCGGGAGCGGGGAAAGAGAGCAGCCATTGACATTGATGGATAGGTCTGGTGGAGGGGTAGAGCGAAGTGGGGAAAAATGATGATGAATTCTGTTTTGTCCATGTTCAGTTGTAGAAAGCGAGCAGAAAAGAAGGATGAAATAGCAGACAGACAGTGTGGGATTTTTGTTTTATAGTAAACGATTAATAAATATCAATTTTTACTACCAACGTCCCATCTAAACTGTGGACTCTGGAAAGGAAAAAGTTAAAACAACAAGGTGGTCAAGGAGACAAATTAGACCTGCTTGTCTGCAGAGTACAGAAGATTTTTAAATCTGCAATTTTTTGGTTGCCCAGCCTAGGGAAAAGAGCGCTGCACAGGGACACGGGTTATCTGGTGGCTTCACTGAGAAGTGAATATGGTTCTTGTCATTTTACCATATAAAATTGTCTTCCTAAGGCCTTTTTCACACTTTTGGCCAAAAAAGAATCAAGTGATTCATAAATCAATAAAAAAAGTAAGACATATTAACACAAGAGTTTTTCATATACAGTCTGGAAAGTAAGTATTTGATACACTGCCGATTTTGCAAGTTTCCCCACCTACAAAGAATGGAGAGGTCTGTAATTTTTATTGTAGGTACACTTCAACTGTGAGAGACAGAATCTTAAAAATAAAAAAACAGAAAATCAGACTGTATGATTTTTAAATAAATAAATAGCATTTTATAGCAAGAAATAAGTATTTGATCACCTACCAACCAGCAAAAATTCTGGTTCTCACAGATCTGTTAGTTTTTCTTTAAGAAATATCCTACTCTGCACTCATTACTTGTATTAATTGCACCACTTTGAACTCATTACCTGTATAAAAGACACCTGTCCACACACTCAAACAATCACACACCAACCTCTCCACCATGGCCAAAACCAAAGAGATGTCTAAGGACACCAGGGACAAAATTGTAGACCAGCACACAGCTGGGATGGGCTACAGAACAATAGACAAGCAGCTTGTTGAGAATGCAACAACTCTTGGCACAATTATTAGAAAATGGAAGTAACACAAAATAACTGTTAATCTTCTTCAGTCTGGGCCTCCATGCAGGATCTCTCCTCGTGGGGTAAGGATGATTCTGACAATGGTCAGAAATCATCCTAGAACTACACAGGAGGACCTGATCAATGACCTGAAGATATCTAGGACCACTGTATATGAAAAAAATACACAAGAGAGATCAACAGGAGTAATCCCTTAAACCTGATCAACAAAGTCAAAGCCTAAAGCTTAAAAAATACCATAGACTTAAAAAAAAGCCTCAAGACAAGTGAAGAAAAGCATTGCAGTTAAAACCTCTCTGTTTTTATTGTATATAACATTTCAACAATTTCCTTTTCTACTGTAGTCGCAATCTGGATTCAGACTTGAGTTCTACAAGAAAAATGCAGCAAACAATTCCTAGGGATACACTGCTGTAGTTAGTGTAAAGGTACCCTACATCTGAATACTGAATTAGGAAATAAAAACTACTTATTAATTTTTTTCAAATTTATTGCATAAAAAATTATTCCAAATCTACTATATAATTGTCTAAGGGTCACTTCTGTCTGTCCTTCTTTCTTTCTTTCTGTCACAGATATTCATTCGCTGTTTGGTCTCGGCAGCTGCCTGTCATGGCTGCCGCGACCAATCAGCGACGGCCACAGTACGATTAGTCCCTCCCTACTCCCCTGCAGGCAGTGCCCGCTCCATACTCCCCGCAGTCACCGCTCACACAGGGTTAATGCCAGCGGTAACAGACCGCGTTATGCCATGGGTAACTCACTCCGTTACCGCCGCTATTAACCCTGTGTGAACAACTTTTTACTATTGACTCACCTTACCCGCTCCTCGCGATGCTCCGGTGACCTCTCCATGCAAGCGGCAGGTTCCGGTGCCAACGATGGTATGGGAGAAGGACCTGCCATGACGTCACAGTCATGTGACCGCGACGTCATCACAGGCCCTGCGCGAGAAGGACCTGCCATGACGTCACGGTCATGTGACCGTTACGTCATGGCAGGTCCTTCTCGCGCAGGTGTGAAGAAGCTGCGGTACCATGGGACAGGCAGGGACAGCGTCAGGAGCAGGTGAGTATTTCATATTTACCTGTCCGCATTCCATCCGCCGGGCGCCGCTCCATCTTCCCATCCTCTTGCAGTGACTGTGCAGGTCAGAGGGTGCGATGACGTATTAGTGTGCGCGCCGCCCTCTGCCTGAACAGTCAGTGCGGAGAGACAGGATGCTGAGGAGCGGAGAGACGGGATGCTGAGGAGCAGCGACGAGAGGTGAGTATGTGATTTTTTTTTATTGCAGCAGCAGCAGTAGCATTACATGTGGCACAATGCTGTATGGAGCGTCTATGGGGCCATAAAGAACTGCATGGAGCATTAAATGGGGCATCTATGGGGCCATAACTGCATGGAGTATTATATGGAGCATCAATGGGGCCATAATGAACTGCATGGAGCATTATATGGGACATCTATGGTGTTAGGGCTAGCAGAACGCACCAAATAATTAAATAGATACAATAAGGTGCGTTCACAACCCGGGGTCCACCGTGCAGAGATGGAACCTGCTGCTAAGTAATGACGGACTATTTGGCGGTACAATGAGGATACACACATGGGTTAACTTCACCCTATATGAAGAAAGCGATCCCTGTTAAGTCACAGGGTCGCGGTACCGCACAGAGAGCGCAAGTAAGGAACCACAGAACTCAATCCCAGGACACAGGATTAGAGTTAGTGTAGACCTCTTGCGATCGACACCACAATTGGGGTATCAGAGTAACTAATATGCACAGAAGTGCATGCTGTGCCACACTAGCGGATGCCACAAACCACCCAGACTTGGGTAAGGTAAGTGCTCTAATAGCACACGGCGCTGCACTGGCAGTCACAGCAGTTAGACGCTGTTTCGTGCGTTAAAGCTGTGAGTTCAGCCGGGCGCTAGATTGCAGCCATACACCATACGCGAACAGTCATACACAAGGGATGGGTTTTTTAAGGAACGACTTGCACTCATCAACACACACAGGATAACAATTGTATACTATCGCATGGCCGAGCAGTCATGCAAAGCTTATATAGCTGCAGCACGTTCAGGACCTTCCAATAAAGGACCATTGGGAAGCTGCCACAGAAGTTTAGCACCTTCAGGACCTTCAAATAAAGGACCAATGGGATCTGCAGCAGTATCTCAGCATGTGACCACCGACCTCCAATGGGAGGTCATCCCGTGGGCATGCTCAGAAAGGGAAAATCTGGACTTAGTCCCAGAAACACCTGTTCGCTGCTGAACATTGCTGGCTACAAGAACAGAGCCTGGAAGGGCAGTAGTAACCAGTCGTCCAGTATTAGCCTGAGCTAGACGCTGGGACCAACATCTCCACTGAGCAGATTCCAATGCGGCTGGAGAAGAATGGGAGACCACAGCGGAGATGGTTCGAGATTCCCCCTGTGCAGAAGCGGGAACTCGACACCTAACCTTTTTCCAAAGCGTTTGATACCGTGCCGCACAAGAGGTTGGTACACAAAATGAGAATGCTTGGTCTGGGGGAAAATGTGTGTAAATGGGTTAATAACTGGCTTAGTGATAGAAAGCAGAGGGTGGTTATAAATGGTATAGTCTCTAATTGGGTCGCTGTGACCAGTGGGGTACCGCAGAGGTCGGTATTGGGACCTGTTCTCTTCAACATATTCATTAATGATCTGGTAGAAGGTTTACACAGTAAAATATCGATATTTGCAGATGATACAAAACTATGTAAAGCAGTTAATACAAGAGAAGATAGTATTCTGCTACAGATGGATCTGGATAAGTTGGAAACTTGGGCTGAAAGGTGGCAGATGAGGTTTAACAATGATAAATGTAAGGTTATACACATGGGAAGAAGGAATCAATGTCACCATTACACACTGAATGGGAAACCACTGGGTAAATCTGACAGGGAGAAGGACTTGGGGATCCTAGTTAATGATAAACTTACCTGGAGCAGCCAGTGCCAGGCAGCAGCTGCCAAGGCAAACAGGATCATGGGGTGCATTAAAAGAGGTCTGGATACACATGATGAGAGCATTATACTGCCTCTGTACAAATCCCTAGTTAGACCGCACATGGAGTACTGTGTCCAGTTTTGGGCACCGGTGCTCAGGAAGGATATAATGGAACTAGAGAGAGTACAAAGGAGGGCAACAAAATTAATAAAGGGGATGGGAGAACTACAATACCCAGATAGATTAGCGAAATTAGGATTATTTAGTCTAGAAAAAAGACGACTGAGGGGCGATCTAATAACCATGTATAAGTATATAAGGGGACAATACAAATATCTCGCTGAGGATCTGTTTATACAAAGGAAGGTGACGGGCACAAGGGGGCATTCTTTGCGTCTGGAGGAGAGAAGGTTTTTCCACCAACATAGAAGAGGATTCTTTACTGTTAGGGCAGTGAGAATCTGGAATTGCTTGCCTGAGGAGGTGGTGATGGCGAACTCAGTCGAGGGGTTCAAGAGAGGCCTGGATGTCTTCCTGGAGCAGAACAATATTGTATCATACAATTATTAGGTTCTGTAGAAGGACGTAGATCTGGGGATTTATTATGATGGAATATAGGCTGAACTGGATGGACAAATGTCTTTTTTCGGCCTTACTATGTTACTATGTTACTATGTAACATATGGGGCCATAATGAACTGCATGGAGTATTATAAGGAGCATCTATGGGGCCATAACTGCATGGAGCATTATATGGGACATCTATGGGGCTATAATGAACTGCATGGAGCATTATATGGGGCATCTATGGGGCCATAATGAACTGCATGGAGCATTATATGGGACACCTATGGGGCCATAATGAACTGCATGGAGCATTATATGGGGCATAACTATGGGGCCATAACTGCATGGAGAATTATATGGGACGTCTATGGTGCCATAACTGCATGGAGCATTATATGGGGCATCTATGGGGGCCATAACTGCATGGAGCATTATATGGGACATCTATGGGGCCATAACTGCATGGAGCATTATATGGGGCATCTATGGGGCCATAACTGCATGGGGCATCTATGGGGCCATAACTGCATGGGGCATCGATGGGGCCATAACTGCATGGAGCAATATATGGGGCATCTATGGGGCCATAACTGCATGGAGCATTATATGGGACATCTATGGGGCCATAACTGCATGGAGCATTATACTACGTGACTGGGCAATATACTACATGGACATGCATATTCTAGAATACCAGATGCGTTAGAATTGGCCCACCATCTAGTCAATTAAATAAATACTTAAATTCCTTTCAATTAACATCTAACTGCCCCTCCATCCCCCATACATGTGGCATCATTTGGGCAACAGAAAAAGTGTTTAAAGTGAAAATTGTACCATCCAAACTACATGCTGTCATTTTTGGGACATACTGGGACCTTCAAATAAAGGACCAATGGGATCTGCTGCAGTATCTGAGCATGTGACCCCCGACCTCCAATGGGAGGTCATCCCGTGGGCATGCTCAGAAAGGGAAAATCTGGACTTAGTCCCAGAAAGATCTGCTCGCTGCTTAACATTGCTGGCTACAAGAACAGAGCCTGGAAGGGCAATAGTAACCAGTCGTTCAGTATTAGCCTGAGCTAGATGCTGGGACCGACGTCTCCGCTGAGCAGTCTCCACTGCGGTTGGAGAAGAATGGGAGACCGCAGCGGAGATGGTTCGAGATTCCCCCTGTGCAGAAGCGGGAACTCGACATCTAACATATGGGGCCATAATGAACTGCATGGAGCATTATAAGGAGCATTACAAGGAGCATCTATGGGGCCATAACTGCATGGAGCATTATATGGAACATCTATGGGGCCATAATGAACTGCATGGAGCATTATATGGGACATCTATGGGGCCATAATGAACTGCATGGAGCATTATATGGGGCATAACTATGGGGCCATAACTGCATGGAGCATTATATGGGGCATCTATGGGGCCATAACTGCATGGAGCATTATATGGGACATCTATGGGGCCACAACTGCATGGAGCATTATATGGGACATCTATGGGGCCACAACTGCATGGAGCATTATATGGGACATCTATGGGGCCATAACTGCATGGAGCATTATATGGGACATCTATGGGGCCATAACTGCATGGAGCCTTATATGGGGCATCTATGGGGCCATAACTGCATGGAGCATTATATGGGGCATCTATGGGGCCATAACTGCATGGAGCATTATATGGGGCATCTATGGGGGCCATAACTGCATGGAGCATTATATGGGACATCTATGGGGCCATAACTGCATGGAGCATTATATGGGACATCTATGGGGCCATAACTGCATGGGGCATCTATGGGGCCATAACTGCATGGAGCATTATATGGGGCATCTATGGGGCATCTATGGGGCCATAACTGCATGGAGTATTATATGGGGCATCTATGGGGGCCATAACTGCATGGAGCATTATATGGGACATCTATGGGGCCATAACTGCATGGAGCCTTATATGGGGCATCTATGGGGCCATAACTGCATGGAGCATTATATGGGGCATCTATGGGGCCATAACTGCATGGAGCATTATATGGGACATCTATGGGGCCATAACTGCATGGAGCCTTATATGGGGCATCTATGGGGCCATAACTGCATGGAGCATTATATGGGGCATCTATGGGGCCATAACTGCATGGAGCATTATATGGGGCATCTATGGGGGCCATAACTGCATGGAGCATTATATGGGACATCTATGGGGCCATAATTGCATGGAGCATTATATGGGGCATAACTATGGGGCCATAACTGCATGGAGCATTATATGGGGCATCTATGGGGCCATAACTGCATGGAGCATTATATGGGACATCTATGGGGCCATAACTGCATGGAGCCTTATATGGGGCATCTATGGGGCCATAACTGCATGGAGCATTATATGGGGCATCTATGGGGCCATAACTGCATGGAGTATTATATGGGGCATCTATGGGGGCCATAACTGCATGGAGCATTATATGGGACATCTATGGGGCCATAACTGCATGGAGCATTATATGGGACATCTATGGGGCCATAACTGCATGGAGCCTTATATGGGACACCTATGGGGCCATAATGAACTGCATGGAGCATTATATGGGGCATAACTATGGGGCCATAACTGCATGGAGAATTATATGGGACGTCTATGGTGCCATAACTGCATGGAGCATTATATGGGGCATCTATGGGGGCCATAACTGCATGGAGCATTATATGGGACATCTATGGGGCCATAACTGCATGGAGCATTATATGGGGCATCTATGGGGCGATAACTGCATGGAGCATTATACTACGTGACTGGGCAATATACTACGTGGACATGCATATTCTAGAATACCCGATGCATTAGAATCGGGCCACCATCTAGTCAATTAAATAAAAACTTAAATTCCTTTCAATTAACATCTAACTGCCCCTCCATCCCCCATACATGTGGCGTCATTTGGGCAACAGAAAAAGTGTTTAAAGTGAAAATTGTACCATCCAAACTACATGCTGTCATTTTTGGGACACACTGTAATACCATTTGATGATTTTTTTCATAGGAGATCATATATTTACTAATTGTTTCCATGGGGTCAGTAGTTTTGATATTTGTGCGAACCAATGTCTACCTATGAGATATTTACTTATTAATAATTAGCTATTGATATTAGATTATATAGTCATTCTATATTCTTCTATGAACCTTTATGTTGACCCATTATTCCCATAATCTTTATATAAAAATTATTATTATTTCTGTGTATGTTCTTTATGCTCAACCAAACACAACAGGACCAATCTGACCCAAATTTGGGACATTGGAAAATAAGGCACTTTGGAAGGTTTTCAGCTCCCTAGGAACTAGCATTCTTAAAGGGATCACCTGGTTTTTCCCATATGAAGTAGGGCCAGCACCTGTAAGCCCTCATATACAGCATTCTAGAAATAGAAAGTACTGTAATGTGCATACATGGGGAAAGGCAAAGAGCGCCAGCGAATGCTCAATACGATACTTTGCTCTGCCCTCAGCAGGAGAGAGAGATGTGTGCCTGCACAGTAGCATGATGAGGAGACTGTGTGTATGATGTAGGACGTATCAACAACACAAAGCAAGAAGGAGGACAATGATCGCAAGAAGAGAAGAGGCGCTGGATCAAGACTGGCGACATCTATCAGACCGGACCACACCGTTGGTGATTATAATAAAAGCTACTTTTTTGTTATGCAGAGAGCATTGAGGACAAACAGTATATACAGCATTATAGAATGCTGTATATAAGGGTGTACAGGCGCTGGTCGAATTTATATAGGAAGAACCTGGTGACAAGTTCCCTTTAAAATATTCCCCCAAAAATGGAATACAAAAGCATTTTTGAGATATTCATCAAAACTTTGAACAATAAAAGAAATATTAATTTACAGCCAAACAACTGTATCAATCTGCAGCAAATTGGACACCTACATACAGTTTTGCTCAAAAGTTTACATACCCCGACAGAATTTTTGCTTTCTTGGCTTTTTTCAGAGAATATGAATGATAACACCAAAACTTTTTCTTCTCTGATGGTAAGTGGTTGGGTGAAGCTATTTTTTGTCAAACTACTATGTTTTCTCTTTTAAAATCATAATGGGATGCAATAGCTGACAGCTCAGCTGTCCAATCTGGTAAAGGGATCTGCTTAAGCTGTTAGTACTTTGATTGACAGCGCTGTCATCAAGTCTGGTGATGGGGCATGCTGAGCTGTCAGTGTGCTGATTGACAGTTCGGCTGTCCAATCTGAGACTGGGAGGCGCTGGCTGTTCCAAGGTGTTCCTTATTCCAGGTGATTGCCAGGCTACTTAAAGGGAACCTGTGAGCAGGATTGTGCTGAGTACCCTACACACTGTGTAAGGTCGGCTTCATTATACTGAATAAAATGATACCTTGGTTGATGAAATCCGTCTTGTGGTTATTGTTTAATCCTTATTTCAGTTTTGCGTTAATGATATGCTCGTGCTTCGGAGTGGCCGGTGGGGGCGTCTTCATGTAGTGCTCTGATTTATAATGAAGACTGCTGACAGGTCCCTCAGTGACTTGCCCCTCAGAAGAGTTTTTTTTTTTAAATTTAGTTTGTATATATAATATTCATTATGTCAACTAGGGGGCAGGTCACTGAGGATCAGTGACCTGTCAGAAGTCTTCAGTATATGCTCATTTTCGCCCCGTAACATGAGCACATCAGTAACTCAAAACTGAAAACAAGGACAACCACAAGACGGATTTCATCAACCAAGGTATCATTGTAATCAGTATAACGGCGCCAACCTGACAGTGTCTGTAGTTTGCTGTGCACAATCCTGCTGACAGATTCCCTTTAACTTGGCTGTCAGTCCCAGACCTGTGCCAGACGTACATTCAGCTACTGTGTGGTTTGTCTCTCTGTGCCTTGTGTTCTATTCGTAAAGCTTTCGTTGTCTGACCTTGGACCTTGTTCTAACCATCTCTCTGTTTAACTCCTGCTCTAATCTACCATCTCCTAGTATTCTGACCTCAAAAGGTTACCAGACTACGCTTTTGTCTCTTCATTTATGACATACGCTCCTGACTTCCAACCTCGGACTTCTTGACTTTCCCGTCTCACGGATTAGCCTTGAGAAGTGACTCAGCGTCACACTATAGCACTCAAATACGAAGCTAAGGGTATGGGCAAGTGATGGCCAAAGGGTTGCACGTGCACAGACGTTAGCATTTCTACATTCATTTCCACACACAAAATAGCAGTCATCTGTTACAATACTTGCTTGAATACAATGAACGACGAATGATTAATTGATGCTACGATCGTATGTTAACACATTTTTGCATGATCATCATTATATATATAAATGCTTCACTACCAGTCTTAGATGTTGCTTATGGTAATTGTATACTCTGTCGCTTGTACAACTTTCTACTCATCTAATCCCTGCATCAGCTTTAGGGCTCATTCACACGGCCACATTGTGGCAGCCTCTGAGTAATATAAAGTTACGACATGGCACTCACTGAAGTTTTTGGCGCCCTACTGTATCTTTATAGTCAAGCGATCTTATATGGAGTCATGCAGAAGTATTTTCTTCTCATAATTTGCATGAATTTGAAAGAAAAAAATATAGCAACAGGAATTACATGGCACTGCTCTGCCGTGAGTATGTGGCTTTCTTGTTTCCCTAATGAGAATGGACACCAGACAAACAAAAAGCCTTACTCAAACATCTCCTTTGGGATACAATACTGTTTTTGGTGGGAAAATTGATGAGAAGAGATGTGACTTATGTTCTTTTATGACCCGACCTCAAAGCTTAACAACACTAGATTACTTTACATAGTTTGTCTTAAGAGGGATGATGGAACATTAAGGGGCCTTGACTGGGAATGTTGGGGTGGTTGGAAACCCAGAAAAGAAAACCCCTTACATTATGTGCATTTAATAAAAGAATAAAGTCAATACAAAATACCAAATATCTTTTTTCCCCTTTTATTTCCATTGTCAAGTGATGGTTTGGGAACAATTTCTCATACTGATTAGATTTGGCATCATCCATGTTGAATAGGTTTCGAAATGATTTATGGATCTGAAATGTAAGTTGCAGCAGCTTTCTCATGTAAGCTGCTTTCTAATCGATGAAAGGTGGTTTCTTTGCAGCTAAATTCAGAGCGATTAGAGTATAATGGATTACCTCTGATGTAATCACTTAACAAATACCATCTATAGGTCATAAATATGCTGTCTGGAGTATTAACACATTTCTATTTATCAGCTGTGCTGCTAACATTTCATGAGCCCCAATGCACAATATCAATTAGATTGTGACCGCCGCTGAAAAATGGAATAGAACAAATTTTCAATATTTCACTTTATTTTTTTTTCTAAGTGCCATCTGTTTTTTTTTTTCTGTTGGGCATGAATGTGCACAATTTGGACAATAACACCAATTCAGAATATGGATATATAGTACCGTACACTATATTGCAGGTTACATTATAATGTGGAGGTGCTGTGTCCTGGTATCCGAGATATGCATGACGTAGGGGCAGATACCAGCCATGTGTCAATTATTGGACTGCTTAGTGCAGTTTTGATAGCGTCCTTGTTTTCTCTGCTGTACTGTAGATGTAGCAGTTGGTCAGAATGCTGAGCTGTGCATAACCCCCCCACACAAACACACACATTTCTAATTTGCAGTTTTCTGTGTATACTATCCACAAGCTGGCAATCAGTGGTGTGGGCTGGATTACACAGATTAGCCTGACTGGCCTGCACATGAGACCTAGTCGTATATGTAACATCTGTGCCAGTGTCTGCTTAGGCCACTAGACTGCACCATACCATTGTTGCGGGTGATGCTTGATATCATCAATCCTATTTTATTCCTAGGATTTATGGCTCTGGCCAGTCCAGAAGCTACGGGTTAATCTTGTTATTTGGTTACTGTCTGCTGTCAGCATTGGGTGAGGTTGTTCTATATAAACCCCTGAGAGTCAGTCTTCACTTTCAGTCAATACCATTGCTTTTGCTAGGGAATAATGCTCAGTTCTGATCCTGTTTGATGTCCTGATTAGCCCTGTTCTTTGACCTCGGCTTGATTTCCGGCTTTACGATTTTGTCCTTGAAGTGACCTCTTGGCTTTGACCCTGCTTAACGACCCTTCTTGCAAGCTTGCACCACCGAACAGCAACTGCCTCTGTGGCTCTTGCCCAGGAACCCATGTGTAAGTCCAGATCCCTGTACAGGAGTTAGAAGGGTGGAGGACAGAGCAACCCCTGGTCTCTGGGAATGGAGTAGATTGCACCACGCCTGTTTGTGGTAGTCATTTTGAAGCTGCTAGGTGATTTTAAACAGTGCCTACATGACACTGAAGTGATAATCTCCTACTAATAAAACACTTATTGCATTGAAACTACAGCATACAGCCCAGTAAGTGCCACACTACTGTAATCTGTCTCTCTTTTCCTGCATTATGCTGTGCTCAGCTTGAATGGCAAAAAAAAGTATGAAATTGCCTTTAACCCCTTAGTGACCGAGAGAATTTTGACCTTAAAGGGAACCTGTCAACAGTTTTTCATGTCTGAACTAAGACTAGCACCGTAATCAGTGCCTATGCTGCATTCCATAAAGGGATATATAGCCCCCTAACTCCCCCTCTATATATCCCCAAATACCTTTTGAAATTCTCCAGTGCTCTATGTAAATCCTGCCGGTTGGGTCTGGCTGGCATCCTTTGCTAAGGTGTCTATACTTCCTTCTGGCTGGTAATAACCGACTTTCTGCTCTGATTAATGTGGATGACGCCTCCTGCGTCATCCACATAGCCAAAAGAAATATCGCAGAGTCATCGACTTGCGCCCGCGCACATTGCTCTGCCCTGCTGAGCCTTTCTGCGGGCAGAGCATAAAAAAATAAGTGCATGTGCACCCATCTATTTTAGGCTCTGCCCGCAGTAGGGCTGAGCAATATGAGTAGGCGCGAGCTAGCATGGTCTCTGCGCAGGCAAATTTCAAAAGGTTTTTGGGGGATATACAGGGGGAGTCAGGGGGTTATATACCGCTTTATGGAATGCAGCACAGGTGCTGATTAACCCCTTCATGACCATGGGATTTTTCATTTTTCCGTGTTCGTTTTTCACTCCCCTCCTTCCCAGAGCCATAACTTTTTTATTTTTCCATCAATATGGCCATGTGAGGGCTTATTTTTTTGCGGGACGAGTTGTACTTTTGAACAACGTCATTGGTTTTAGCATGTCGTGTACTAGAAAACGGGAAAAAAAATCAAAGTGCGGTGAAATTGCAAAAAAAAGTGCAGTCCCACACTTGTTTTTTGCTTGGCTTTTTTGCTAGGTTCACTAAATGCTAAAACTGACCTGACATTATGATTCTCCAGGTCATTACGAGTTCATAGACACCTAACATGACTAGGTTATTTTTTAACTAAGTGGTGAAAAAAAATTCCAAACTTTGCTAAAAAAAAAAAATTGTGCCATTTTCCGATACTCGTGGCGTCTCCATTTTTCGTGATCTGGGGTCTGGTGAGGGCTTATTTTTGGCGTGCCGAGATGACGTTTTTAATGATAGCATTTTGGTGCAGATACATTCTTTTGATCGCCCATTATTACATTTTTATGCAATGTCTCGGCGACCAAAAAAACGTAATTCTGGCGTTTCGAATTTGTTTCTCGCTACGCCGTTTAGCGATCAGGTTAATGCTTTTTTTTAATTGATAGATCGGGTGATTCTGAACGCGGCGATACCGAATATATGTAGATTTGATTTTTTTTATTGATTTATTTTGATTGGGGCGAAAGGGGGGTGATTTAAACTTTTATTTTTTTTTCACTTTTTTTTTTCACTTTTGCCATGCTTTAATAGCCTCCATGGGAGGCTAGAAGCAGGCACAGCACAATCGCCTCTGCTACATAGCAGCGATCTGCTGTTCGCTGCTATGTAGCAGAAAATCAGGTGTGCTGTGAGCGCCGACCACAGGGTGGCGCTCACAGCTACCGGTGATCAGTAACCATAGAGGTCTCTTGGACCTCTGTGGTTACAAGGTACAAGCATCGCCGACCTCCGATCATGTGACGGGGGTCGATGATGCCGTCATTTCCGGCCGCTCGGCCGGATGCGGTAGTTAAATGCCGCTGTCAGCGTTTGACAGCGGCATTTAACTAGTTAATAGGTGCGGGCAGATCGCGATTTTGCGCGCGCCTATTATGGGCACATGTCAGCTGTTCAAAACAGCTGACATGTCCCGGATTTGATGCAGGCTCACCGCCGGAGCCCGCATCAAAGAGGGGCTTCTGACCTCGGACGTACTATCCCGTCCGAGATCAGAAAGGGGTTAAGGTTCTAGTCTTAGTTCAGACATGAAAAAACAGGTTCAGGTGACAGGTTCCCTTTAATGAACAGGCCAATTTTTTTAAAAAATCTGACCAGTATTTCTTGTGGTAATTACTCTGGAACATTTCAACGCATTTTATCACAAAGGCTTGATTTTAGTGGCGAAGCGGTTTTTCTTAATTTGTGTGGGTTTTTTAGTGTATTTGTTTTACTTTTTTACATATTTTATTTCCTAAGACCTTTCAGTGAGTCACTGACAATGCCTGTGAGGCCCTATTGTCAAAGGGGGACTTTTAACTACTTAGATACCGCTGTCGTGATTAACAACTTTATTTAAGGGGTTAGTTGACCATGATCAGTTCACCCGCTTATTCCTATTCACTGTTTTAAAATGACGATGAGGGAAAAAGGCCCCTTAATGGCCGCCATTTTTTAATGTGTATTGCTGGTTGTTATGGGGTTATCTTAGTCAGTATATTCCTTTTCTGGTAATATTTAAATGCTGAAAACATGTCATCAAGTATCCAGTCCACAAGTCCCATAGATATGTAATGATTAGACAATTTACCGTAATTAAGCTAGACTTAACAGTTTAAAGCGGATCTGTACTCAAATTTCACAAAATATACTGCATATATTATTAAAGAGTACTCTTAAACCTGAAGAGACTGGAGTACTTTCTTTGAAAGTGTCTGTATGAGCCTAAGATTAATCCTTTAGTGACAGAGCCAATTTTGTACTTAATGACCAAGCCAATTTTTACAATTCTGACCACTGTCACTTTATGAGGTTATAGCTCAGGAACACTTCCACGGATCCCACTGATTCTGAGACTGTTTTTCCGTGACATATTGTACTTCATGTTAGAGGTAAAATTTATTCGATATGACTTGCATTTATTTATGAAAAAAATGGAAATTTGGCAAAATATTTGAAAATTTTTCAATTTTTTAACTTTTATTTTTTGTGCCCTTAAACGAGAGAGTCATATTGTACAAATAGTTAATAAATAACATTTCCCAAATGTCTACTTTCCAACAGCACTATTTTGAATACATTATGCGGGGTGGAGCCGCATATTCATCACTGTAATGTGCAGCACACATGACCGCTCATACAGGACAAGCAGCGACGCTGAGAGGAAGCATCGAGGGAGCTGGGTAAGTATTTTACTGCCAGCGGGCGGGCGCACAGGGGGAGGGAGGCGGGAGCTGACCGGGAACTTTATTTTAAACACACACAAAAAAAACAGATTTTTCATTCTTTCTCTCCAGCGAACGCTGCTGGGAAGAAGGAATGAATTCTGGATTCAGCACCCAAAGCAGGGGACAGCGCTTAACTCTAGCGCTGTCTCCTGCACGGTGCGTGTGGTACCCAGTCGGTACACGGACGGCACACGGACAGCATCCGTGTGCGGTACATGTTTGCACGGACCCATTGACTTTAATGGGTCCGTGTGATACGTGCGCTCCCACAAACACTGACATGTCTCCGTGTTTTTCAAACGGACACACGGTCCGTGAAAACACACTGACATGTGCAGAGACACATTGATTTTAATGTGTCTACGTGAGTCAGTGTCTCCGGTACGTGAAGAAACTGTCACCTCACGTACCGGAGCCACTGACGTGTGAAACCGGCCTAAAAGTATTTAATTGGCAGAATGAGGAACCATTAGAATGGAACAGCAGTTGCACCCCATTAGAATGGAGCGTCAGTCCACATGCTCGACTGCTGCTCCAAGTATTCCCTATAGGTCTGCTGAGTGCTTTTCTTCTCTTTTTTCAGCAGTCGCAAAGAGAATGAGTGGAGTGGCGGCCCAGGCTTGCGAAATGCCAAATCAGGAATAAAACGTTCCCATTCTGCCAATAGGTGAAGGTCTCAATGGTCAGAGATGTGCTGATCAACATGTTACCACCTATCCCGTAGATAGATGCTAACTTGTTCTCACTGGAGAACACCTTTAACTTTTTAAAACAGTAGGGGTGGCGTAGCGATGGGGGAATTTTTATCTGCCAACTGTACAATGTGGCTTTCATCATTTCCTAGTCCCAGCTGCACAATGTCAAGGTCTTCAGCTGAATCCTGATGCAGAAATCCGACATGATGTAAATCTTTTGCCATTTATACACACAGATACCCTGCTGAAGTTCAGTTCATGTTACCTCATTTTTGTTACATCTCGGTACATTTATTTTACATTTCCTTGCTTTTCAATAATTTATGAAACATTGACTTTGTTTTCCACTCTCTTTATTATTCTGCTCACTGATTTTTAAAGTCTGTACAGTATTTAATTATTGAAATATGAGGCCTAAATCAGGTCTTCAAATTCCCTTTTTATCTTGACTTCACGGGCCTGAGAGACTCATCACACAAGTTATGAATGCAGCCGAGTTATAGGTGATGCGAATAAGCAAAGGATAACATGACTTATCGAGCCTTTACTATGAGACAGCCACGTAAATGGAGATTAGGAAAAAACAACACAAGTTATTCCTGCAAACTAAAGTGCCAAGGTACTTGAAATGTCCTACTTCTTCATGCATGTGAAACTTTTTAACCATGTAATCTGAAATCTGTGAAGGAGGCTATGGATTCTCTTCTTCTTTGAAAAGATCCTCCAGAACTATACAACAAATATTGCCCAAGAGTAGAGAATGTTCTAAAATAAAGAAATAACCATTACTTACGCCTTGAATTCCCCACCCCTCCAACATCACCCTGCGGTGACCTCCTATCCATCATTCAACCACTGCGACCAACCACTGGACTCAGAATATATGGCACTTTACCAATGAGCTCAGTGATTGGCTGCAGCAGTCATGTGAATGCTGGAGAGGGTATCATCACTCTTTAAAATCATGAAAAAAAACTTTAAGCCTCCTGATGCATATGAATGTAACTGTACATTTATACCATGGTGTTATTTTGTGCTTAACCGGCTTTGTAAGCCACAGGTGCCAGCAGTGTTATATAGATGAACTCTGACTGTAACAACAGTGACCAGCGCTAACTCAGAAAGCTGCCGTTTAACCATTTAGATCCTGCTGACAATCATAAACAATGGCACTTATATGATCACCAGTACTAATGGGTTAGCATGGCAGCTTAAGCCCCCCATTAATGTAATTTTAGTACTCATGTGAAGGCCAGCCACAGTATAAGCTTCATAGGAGACCACCATTTATACTATGTACTGCAATTCTGTTCTACTGCAGTATATATAACAAGTGATCAAAGGATCGCAGTTTGAGGTATGCTATGGAGACTAAAGAATAAAGTAAAAAAAAATTCCAAGTTCAAAAACGAAGAATTAAAAAAATCAACAAAATATAAACATAAATTTAAGTTTACAATAAATATTAACATATCACTGTGCCTGTAAAAGTCCAATCTATTGATAAATATATAAGTAAAGGCGAAGGACATGAAGAGAAAATAAATGGAAACTCAAGATTGGCTGATTTTTTGGGTTGTTGCACTGCTCTTAGGTTAGGGCATCATGACTAGGGATGGGCGAACTCCGGAATGTTCAGGTTCAATGGGTTTAGCCGAACTGTTAAAAAAAAAAAAAAGGAACCCAGACCACATTCACTTGAACATCCAGTGTTTGCCATGCTGTCATGTGCATGACAACGCGGCAAACACTGCCTCTGATCGGCGGTAAAATCATCACTAACAATCAGACAACAGCCTGAGCCCACAGCTGTGATCAGAGGTAAAAAATTTACCTCTGGTCACTGGTGTCAGGCGATGGGACTACTACTCCCATCAGCCTACGCCTGCTTACGCTAATAACAGTGAGAGCAGGCGGCGGCTGATAGTAATATTTTTCAGCCGGAGCCTGCGCTATAAGTAAATAATTTTTTGAAAATTCGGCATGGGTTTCCCTGTATTTTTGATAACCAGTCAGGCAAAACTGACAGATGCGGGCTACATCCCGCAGCTGCCAGCTTTATCGAGGTTGGTTATCAATATTTTACTGCTGATCAGAGGCAGTGTTTTCCATGCTGTCATGCATATGACAGCACAAGAAACACCCAGTGTTCGGGCAGCCGAACCCAAACAGTAACACGGATTTCCTGGTGAAGTCCATATTCGAGGTCCATGACTGAACAGTAGGTGTTTGGTAAGTACGCTGAACTTTACTGTTTGAGTTCGCCAACCTCTATGCATGACTGTATTTCCTCTCATCAGAAAGAGACTCTGTGCAGAAGCAAGAAAGGTGCCTGTGCAGAAGCAAGATTCAGACACTACCAATAGAAGGCCAGATAAGCCACCCATAAGAGTGCATGCCGCATGTACGGAATGTGCATGAGAGGGGGGTGCTATTGTAATACAGAGAGGAGGCAGAGATTTCTTCCAAGCACAGCAGCCTGGAAGAAATTATTGACATAAAACATTAAAAGTACATCTCTCAACATCTAGACCGCAGCTATGAGGCATACAGGTGTTAGGGGTCGAGTTCCTGCCTCTGCACAGGGGGAATCTCGAGCCCTCCCCACTGCGGTCTCCCATTCTTCTTCTGCCGCAGTGGAGCATGCTCGGTGGAGGTGTCGGTCTCAGCGTCATGCTCTGTCTGACACTGTGCGTAGGGTTACTGCTGTCCTTCCAGCTTCTGCCATTGTAGCCAGTACTGGTCAGCAGCGAGCAGACATCTTTGGGACTAAGTTCTACTTTTCCCCTTCTGAGCATGCCCAGGGTAAGATCTGTCATTGGAGATCAAGGGTCTCATGCTCAGGTACTGCAGCTATTCCCATTGGTACTCTAGGAAGGTCCTGTCAAGTTCTGTGGCAGTTTCCCATTGGTCCTTTTTTTGAAGGTCCTGTAGTTGCTGCAGCTATATAAGGTGCGCATGTCTGCACGGCCATGCGCTAGTATCTTTCTGAGTTATGTGCTTTGCGCCAGTGTGGTCATGTGAGATTGTATTCAGGGACCCGGCTGAAATAAGCCCCTAGAATACCGGCACCTCCGGTGAGGAGATTGTGTGTTTGAGTGTATTCAGGGACCTGGCTGAAATAAGCCCCTAGAATGCTGGCACCTCCGGCGAGGAGTTTTGTGTGCATGCATGACCACTGACTGCTCTCTGTTGGGCAGTTAGCCTGTGCTCCTGTGAAGTCTAACAGGGTGCAGTTCTTTCCTTTCACGGCTACTCGGTGAAGTAACAGAGCTTGTCTATACCGCCAAATAGTGCCATCATTTACTAGCAGCAGGTTCTCCTGCATGGTGGACCCCGGGCTGAGAACGCATCAATAATAATAAACATCTATATTTACTCGGTGCGTTCCACTAGCCCTAACAACAGGTAAGACTCATTTAACCATTCTATTACCTGTATGCCCATAGTAATAGCTTAAAAGCGTCCCAGAGGCTGTCAGATTCCCTTTAAAGTAAATCTCTTAAAAAAAGACCCTTTATAAACTAAGAGTCACTTTATATTAGTAAATATGCCTGAACTTAATGACTGCCAATCGGTAACATTTTTGCTGATCGGCAGTCATTTGATTGCTTTATACAGGCAAACTGCACTGCCCATGTTTGCATTGGCTGCCATTGTTCTTGCAGCGCGAATCCTGATTACACAAGATTGTATGCTGCCAAGAATGATGATTTTTAATCTTGTTTAGAAATCATTTCACCCCACAAACTAAAGTTTTGCTTGTTCTTCGGATGATTAGCAGCCTGTACATACTGCAAAATTATTGGAAAACAAGCATTCCTAGGAACATTCACTCATGATAATCTTGCAGTGTAAATACACCTGAAGGGCTATTTCCAACCCGTGGTTAGGAAGCCATATAAGTCCATTAGCCCCCAGTATGAAGCTTTATAGCAAATTTCATCACAGATGCTAAAGCATTACTGAAACTTGATCCATGGTACTGACTTTGCACCTACATAACAATATCATCATTTTATATGTTAATACATTCTGATAATATATTAAGAGTGTACCTATCCATATAAGATTATTTTCATAGATCCACAAATACAGCATAGCATAGCCCACTCGCCTGTTTCTAGAGTCTGAACTCCTGTGCATACCCCTTTATAGCGTTTTCCGGTACACATTTTTGCATTCCTATTGGTTTCCACTAGATTAAAAATTTTTTTTAACTAAAGTGTTTAACCTCTCCAGATCTACTGCTACCTCTTCACCATTGCGCTGGTCTTTGTTGATAGGCTGCAGTGGCCACATCATGTCACTACTGAAGCGAATCACTGAGCTTAGCAGCTTGTGCCATCTGTGTCAACTGAGCTGCATGATTGCTCCTGTAGTTGAGACATCACCTATGAAGCCGGTCAACAAAGACTGGGACAGCAGTGGAGGGTAGCTCTGGTCCTGGGGAGGGTGAGTAACACATGAGTTTATTTTAACCTAGTGGAAGCTGATGCTGATGAAAAACTTATTCCTGTAATACTCCTTTAAGTAATGGTTGGCAAATAAGTACGCTGAAATTAGAGAAAGGTCTAATGACATAGGTTAGTAAATGTCTTATTCTTCTTAGGGACCAGTCATAACTTCAAGAGCCCATCTCATCTGTAGATGTGAGAACCCACCATTTTAATGAAATAATAATAATCAGCCATTTTCTATATTTAGAGGATGTAGGTTTGTAATGTCTGTAGAAGTGATTAGGATAAGGGCAAACTGTAAAAAGATCTGACAATTAATTAATGAAAGATAAGCATGACATTTCTGTAAAACATCTACAAATTTCGGCTGATAACAAAAACGCAGTAAATATCAGCCTGATAATGTGAAATAATATTGAGATATGCGGAGAGCCAGGAAAACTCATGAAATATGTAGGCAGTCGTAAGGTGGTGAATGAAAATGTTCAGATACTCTTCTATGAATTAGGTGTTAGAGAGACATTTTTAATAATAATAGATGTAAGGAAAATCACAGTGGAACGGAAAAAGAAACATGAAAATGTTCTCCAAATAATAGAAGGCAGGCACAATGGAAAATGTAATGTGCAAAACGGGAGACTGTAAAAATCGCACAAATAATAACCTTGTTTTGTAGAGAAAAGATGATTTAGCAGCTAAAATACAGTTTTGGAGGCACATAAAAGCCACATAAAGATTTTCTGAAATATTAATAATATGTTGTTATAGTAAGAGATGTACAAAATCTTCTTTTCAGCTCATCGGTGGAATGTTGTCTTTTATTGGAGAGACTGTAATCTGCTTCCCATTTATAGACTGTGGAATGGTCTAAATGGAGTCTTTAGGGTATGTTCACACGTTCCTGATTTCCCTCCTTTTTTTTCAGGACTAAAAACCGCAGCTCTTGGCAGAAAACGCAGGTCCTTTTTTGGTGCTTTTTTTGATGCGTTTTTTGATGCTTTTTTTATGCAGTTTTCTATGCAGAGTCTGTGTGTTTTCTAGGAAGTTTTTTAGGGTTAAAATGGCTGAAAATACCCTAACCCTACCCCTAACCCTACCCCTAACCCTAACCCTACCCCTACCCCTAACCCTGCCCCTAACCCTATTCTAACCTTAGTGGAAAAAAAAAATTCTTAATTTTTTTATTGTCCCTACCTATGGGGGTGACAAAGGGGAAGGGGGTCATTTACTATTTTTTTTATTTTGATCACTGAGATAGGTTATATCTCAGTGATCAAAATGCACTTTGGAACGAATCTGCCGGCTGGCAGATTCGGCGGGCGCACTGCGCATGCGCCCGCCATTTTGCAAGATGGCGGCGCCCAGGGAGAAGACGGCCGGACGGACACCGGGAGGCCGGGTATGTATAAGGGGGGGAGATGAGGGCACGGGGGGGCGTCGGAGCACGGGGGGGTGGCATCGGAGCATGGGTGGGTGGGATTGGGGCACGGGGGGCAGCCACACTGCAGCGGTTCTGCACCACAAACCGCAGTAAAACCCGCAGATATATTTTTCATCTGCGGGTTTTACTGCGGGTTTGACCTCACAATGGAGGTCTATGGGTGCAGAACCGCTGCAGTTTTGCAAAAAGAAGTGACATGGTACTTCTTTTTTACCGCGGCTATTCAGCGCGGCTTTTTCGCGATTTTCCGCAATGTGGGCACAGCAGTTCCTGTTTTCCATAGGGTACATTGTAATGTACCCTGCATGGAAAACAGCTGCGGACCCGCAGCGGGAAAATCGCGGCGATTCCGCATGAAAAAAAGGATGGTGTGAACATGGCCTTAACCGTCTAACTCTCCAGGCTTCCAGCAGAAATATTTCCACCTAGGGTATTATCATTAAAAGTTCACCTAAGCCAGAGGTACTGTATAAGGGTTAGATCCTTCCCAAACTCCAGTCTCACGGCCCCCAACAGATCAAGTTTCCAGGATCTCCTTAGCATTGAACAGGTGAGAAAACCTGTGATGATTTCTGATGCCTTGATAATAATTCCATCACCTGTGAAATATTAAGGAAATCATGAAATCATGACATGCTGGGGGCTGTAAGGACTGGAGCTGGGGAAACACTGGTTTAGATGGATGAAGCCTATAATGAATAGTATGTACTCACAGAGAGAAGTCCATTATAAGCAGCCAGTAGGGTAAATGTAGTCTTTCCCCAACCCACTTCTGGATGGGGGATGCAAAGTTCTGTCCCATTCTGTTTCTAGATTATATAGAATTATTACAATATACATTACTGGATTGTTTTAAGATCATAAAAAAACATTATTCCAATGTACATGAACTAAGCATACATACTAAATATATGCATTAGATGTGCAGTGCAGGAATAAATGCCAAAATGGAAAGTGTCTTTAACTAAAATTAATTTATCGCTGGGAAAGGAGCTTCTCAAAGTTATTTAGACTTAATGGGATTGGCCACTGTATTTTAATTTGAATAAATGTGTCAGGGACATGATGTTGTGGTATTTACTAAAATATAAGTATTCTAAAGGTTCTCCTTCTGCAATTGTTAGTGGTACCTTCCTTACAGACTGCACAGCTCTTCTGTCCAAACAATGGCTGTTGATAGACTGATATGTGACCAGACCTGTCCATCAGCCTACTTCAAGGAATAACATTGGGAATACAAATTCTGTATTCCACTTGTGGGATACTGATGCATTGACAAGAGAAAGGAGCAGAGCCTGTAATTCTGATATATTCTGCTCCAAAAAATTAAGGGAAAACTCAACCATCACAGTACAACTCCAATTCATTTTATCTTTCAATATATTAATCTGTCAAGTTAGGAAGAATAAGTGATTGTGAACCAATTGTATCTGCTTTTGTGCAAGTGAAAGTGATGACAGTTGCACTAAAGAGGCAAAAGCAAGATGATCCTAAAAAGCGATTGGTTTTCCAATGATGGCCACACAGAGTTACTCTCTTTTTATCTTACTGACTGATTGATCTCTAGTTTTGAATTTTACTAGTGTCCTTGTCACTACGTATAACACTGGGTGGTACCTGCAGCTCATTCAGGTTGCAAAAGTAGTCTCGCTACTATATCTCCCAGAGCACAGCTCTAAGATCAAGAACATATAGCAGATACCAGGACAATGGCCAGTACACAAGGAGAACCAGATAGTGTCATAGGAGGGCATAAACCCAGCAGCATTGACTAATACCTGATCCTTTGTATGAGAAAAAGGGAGCATTGCCAGTGTCCTACAAAATGACCTCCTGCGGTCTTCTAGCTTGCATGTTTCTGATCAAAAATAGGCATGAAGGACCGACATCCAGTGTCTCATCCTTTGATGATGCAGCACATGCGGTGAAAAATGTCGGGAGGACGTGTGCTATAACTATTATGTGTCCTATTCTGCTACATACAGTAAGTGCACCCCGAGGTGTCATCAACTGAATTACACCTTGAAATTGTTCCAGAAAATGAAGTATTTATCCAAGAAAATTATTGCAATTACGCATGTTTTGTTATAAATGTTTTTTTTCCTTTGTGTGTATTTGAAGCAAATAAAAAAACAGAAGCAAAAGCAAAACAAATTGGACATAATTTCACCCAAAACCCCAACAAAATTGTTGGCACCTTTCCAAAATTGTGGGTAAGCAACTATTTCATGCATGTGATGCTCGTTCAAACTCACTTGTGTCAAGGACCAAGTGTGGGCAATATGAAAACTACACCTGAAACCAGATAAAAAGGGGAGAAGTTGATTTAATTTTTGCATTCTCTGTCTGTGTATGCCACACTAAGCATGGAGAACAGAAAGAGAACTGTCTGAGGTCTTAAAAGGGAACTTGTCAGTAGGATTGTGCACAGTAACCTACACACAGTGTCAGGTCAGCGCCATTATACTGATTAAAGTGATACCTTGGTTGATGAAATCCGTCTTGTGGTTGTTCTTTAATCTTTATTTTCAGTTTGTAGTTAATGAGATTCTTGTACCCTAAGGCGTGGTTGGTGTATGTGGTGCTCTGATTAGCTATTCATAATGCAGACTGCTGACAGGTCACTGATCTCTCAGTGACCTGCCCCCTAATTTGCATAACGAATACTTAACATACTGAAGAAAGAGACAAAAAATGCTTCTTCAGGCAGGTGCCAGCCGTGGGACCTGCTCTGCAGCATAATCGTATGGTTAGTGTGGCAATAATACATTTTCTTGACGTTATCCAGCTAGGGGGAAAGAAAACAATTTGAAAATGGCGCCCTCCATGCCTGCGCAGTAGCAGCTGTTGGTGTTGATAGCTGTGATCCGATAGCTGCTAGTGCACATGCGCTGGTGGTGCCATCTTACTGGAGAAGAAAAAAAATTCCTCATCCAAGATGGCACCGCCTGCGCAGTAGCAGCTATCGATGTCCATAGTTGTGATCCGAGATCACAATCCTGCTGACAGGTTCCCTTTAAGAACCAAAATTGGTGAAAAATATCAACAATCTCAAGGTTACAAGTCCATCTCCAGAGATCTTAATATTCCTTTGTTACCCATGCACAACATAATCAAGAAATTTACAACCCAATGGCACTGTAACTAATCTTCCTGGACTTAGCCGGCAGAGAAAAATTTATAAAAGGTTGCAACGCAGGATAGTCCGGGTATTGGATAAGCAGCCCCAATTAAGTTCCAAAGAAATTTAAGCTGTCCTGAAGGCTCAGGGTGCATCAGTGTCAGCACCAACTATCTGTTGACATTTGAGGTAAATTAAATGCTATGGCAGGAGATCCAGAAAGAACCTGACACAGAAACATAAAAAAGCTAGACTGTAGTTTGCCAAAAAGTACTGTATGTAAGTAAGCAATAAGCCTTGGGAAAGAGTCTTGTAGACAGATAAGACCAAGATAGAAATTTTTGGTAAAGAACATCATTCTGTTTACTGAAAATGGAATGAAGTTTTTAAAGAAAAAAGCACAATACCTACAGTCAAATATGGTGTAGGTTCAAAGATGTTTTGGAGTTGTTTTGCTGTCTCTGGAACTGGGTGCCTTGACTGTGTGCAAGGCATCATGAAATCTGAAGATTACCAAAGGATTTTGGGTTGCAATGTAGTGCCCAGTTTCAGATCGCTGAATTTGCATCCTAGGTCATGGGTCTTCTATCAGAACAATGATCCCAAACATACTTCAAGAAGCACCCACAAATGGATGCAAACAAAGCACGGGAGAGTTCTGAAGTGGCCAGCAACGCGTCTGGATCTATATCCCATTGAACACCAGTGTTGAGAGCATAATATTACTGTTGGGAGAAGGCACCCTTCAAATATCTGGAGCAGTTTGCAAAAGAAGAGTGGTCCAAAATTCCATTTGAGAGGTGCAAAAAGCTTGTTGATCGCTACAGGAAGCGATTGATTGCACACATTCATTCCAAATTGTGTGCAACCAAATATTAGGCTGAGGGTGCTAACAATTTTATCCAGCTCATTTTTGGGGTTTTGTGTGAGATTATGAAATGACCCAATCGCTTCTAAGACTTCTCCTGAATATCCCCATCCTCTGGAATTCTGTGCCCCAACACCTCCGGTTATCCACCACATTTGGATCCTTCAAAAGAAACCTGAAAACCCATCTCTTCAGGAAAGCCTACAACCTGTAATGACCACACGACCACCTCAACACCATCGGAGCTACTGCAACCCCTGACCTACTGTCTCCTTCACCACCATCCTGTAGAATGTAAGCCCGCTAGGGCAGGGTCCTCTTCCCTCTGTACCAGTCTGTCTTTGTTAGTTTGTTTACTGTAAGTGATATTTGTATTTTGATGTAACCACTTCTCACGTACAGCATCATGGAATTAATAGTGCTATATAAATAATAATAATAATGATGTCCAATTTGCTTTTTTTTCGTGTGTTTTTGTGTTGTTCCAATACACACAAAGGAAATAAACGTGTATAACAAAACATGTAATTGCAATAATTTTCTAGGAAAAATACTTAATTTTCTGGAGCAATTTCAAGGGTGTCAACACTTTTGGCCATGTAGGTGGTTACCATAAAATCAATAATTATAGGCAAATTAGGAACAATGTTTTAACAATACCCTGTATTTAAATGTAATTAATGAAAGCTAAGTGTTATTGCATGCTAGAGAGGGATTTCAATTTTGGGTTCTCCCTCTTAAGTCAAAGCATTAGGAATGATACGAGTGTTGTACAATGTAATATTTTTCTTTCAACATAACATGTATTTCCACTTGATACAAAGGACACGTTTGATACTCCAAAACAATAATAATTCACAGCGAGATGTGCACATAATGCAGTCATACTTTTTCCAAAGACTTGAAGGTTTCACAGTCACAATGTATCTTTTTGTGCACATGCTGCACGATGCCAGGCACATCTATAACCTGCTTCAAATACAGAAATGCTAACAATAGAAATGTGCACAGTAGAGGAGTTAGGGTTAGGGTAATAAGGTTAGAGGCTGGTGTTATTTAAGAAATTCCAGCAGTAGTAACATATTCTGTAACAGACATGGATATACAGGGACACACAAGAGAAGGGTCATACTGATCATAAGACACATAGGGAGTTAGGTATAAAACTGATACAAATAAAATGTGTTTTGTTGCCAATGCAAACCAGTCAGATTTAAACTGTGTCAGTATGTATTTGGAGAATAGCGGAATGCCTACACGAAGCATAAATTACGTAGAACAAAATCTTCTCTGGATTCGGCAAAAAATCAGCTGCAAAGTCTTCATAAGTTACACACTGATTTTTCACAAATTTTACTGCGGATTTGACCCCATGTATTTCAATGCAAAAATTGACACGCTGCAAATTTATAATCTGCCTGGCAGATCACGCAGATGAGATTTGGTCAAATTTCATCTACTTTGCTGGCAGTGTATGGGTAGGTGCAGACTCTGAACAGAGTTTGATCAGGGTGGGATCAGTTTTTATCAGAGGTTGAGAGAAAAAAATTCTCCACCTTCACCATTATGCCAGTCCGTGAACATCGGATTGCCCTTGGATGTCATCCGATTGCGGTCGAACGTTTTCCACAGACCAATAGACTTGATTTTCTGATTTTGATCTAACACTCGAAACACAATCTTCTATGTCACCGATATTTTCTTTGGACCACTCGGTTCGAAGAAAGAAATGGGCATGTGTACAGACCCATAGAATATTATGGGTACAAGAGCTGTCCGTGAAAACCATGGATAGCACACTTCCGATATAATCAGTCATGTGCACAAGCCCTAATACTGAGGATTTTCAGCTTAGAAACTCTTGATTGAAAATCAGCAGCATATCCGCCTCATCTGAGAGACCTTAAAGTTGGCCCTACACAAAAGTATCAGCTGCAATGTAGACATTCAACTCAAATGACCAGCCCAATTCAGACGACAGACATGTAATCATGCCATACTTTTGTGTAGTTTCAGCTAATAGCCAAAAGAATTCCAATTTTACAAATCACATTTTCGGCAGACAGAAATTCCGACATTAAGCTATGTCAACTGAGTTTTATTTCATGGTTATGGGAAGATACTGTATAAGGCAATTATGGTGTAAAATATCTTACCATTTTGTAAATGTTTGCAATCATAGGCCAGATTAAACACGAGCATGAAATAATCATTAAGAAAGAATTCACAAATTTTTCTTTGATCAGATCTTTTATGATGACCTAAAAATTCTAATTTGTCAGTGGTGTGTCCCATCATGTAACGATGCATCTGCTAGTCATTAGCCATCGAACTTAAGTCTAAAACATGATTACACTGTTCTACATATTTTCAAAAGTTGTCAGGTTCAGTTATGACATGAGCCTTTTCTTAATGATTTTCACCTCCCGAATTCAAATCTAATAATTAAAATTTTTAGTTGGTTCTTATTTCTGTGATAAAGAGTTTCCGTACTTTGAAACATTATTCTTTTTTAAAATATAAAGCTGCAGAATATTTTCTTGTGCAACTTTTCTTATATTTATTTAGAGGAAACTTAGCAACATTCCAAATAATTAAAATTTGTCTAAACACTATTGTGAATTATATACACTTACAGAAATTGCACTACAAAATTTGGTCCTCATTCAGTGACAACTCTTTTTTGCTTGTCTCTTGCACTCCTGCATTGGAACATCTCTTCCAGTTGTCCAACGGTAATCCGCAAGCATTGATGGAAACCATTTTCCTTGATATCTTTTCTCCATAGCCACAATAGCTTGGTGAAATCTCTCACAGTGCTTGTCGCTCAATGCACTGCGAATATAAGAAATTAATCTTTAAGGGCATGTTACAGCCAAGATCATTATGTGTTCTGAGGAGATTTTCCACCGAATCTTAATAGTCATCTGCTCATGCAGCCATTTCCTTGCCCTGCAACAAATAGAGAAACTTCTCATAATCTGTCAAATAAAGACTCATTCCTTTATCTTTGCTTCACTCAACCTTGGAAATGTATCAATGAGATACTTGAATGCTTTTGCATTTTCATCCATTGTCTTTATAAAGTTCTTCATTAGGTCCAACTTGATATGCAATGATGGTAACAAAATCTTATGTTATAGAAGTCTCCCTGGCTGACCTGAACGTTGGAGAGGCCAGTCTATTTTATTGTAGTGATATTCTCTTGCATGAGTATCCCACTTACACAGAAAGAAGCAGCACTTTGTGTAGCCACTCTTCAGACAAAGTAAAAGGACAACCACCTTTACGTCACCACAGAGGAACCACAGATGTTGGTCATAGTTCAGGCACCTCAACACCTTTTTCATGTTGCCATAGATTTCTTTCATGTGGACTGCATAACAAGGTGGAATTGAAGGTAACAAATTGCCTATAATGATGAGTGAGTGTGCTCGTTACTCGGGTTTTCTGTGCATGCTCAAGTGTTCTCCGAGAATCTGGACGTGCTCATAGAATATGTTTGTGTCTCCACAGCTGCATGATTTGTGGCTGCTAGACAGCCTGAACACACGCAGGGATTGCCTGTTTGTTAGGGAATCCCCACATGTATTCAGGCCGTCTAGCAGCTGCGGAGACACAAACATAATCTATGAGCACGCCCAAAATACTCGAAGAACACCTGAGCATGCTCGGAAAACCCGAGCAACGAGCACACTTGCTCATCACTAATTGCCAATATGCAGCAAGACGACTTTTAGGCTAGATTTAGATGAATCATTGAAGAGACTCCATTTCTCCAGATTATGGCTTATCGTCAGAGCTTCCATAAAACTGCTGATGCTCTTCCATGTCACAAGATCGCTCTCCATAAAGAAGCATTGGACAAGATCTTTTATCATGGTTGTGGAGCAAAGTAATCTGAACATCGCCCGCTAGGAGATGCCACTGCTGTAGCCTGATACCTAAGATCTCAGCCTTACTGTTGTGCAGATCCAAATTTGAAAAAGATCGTTCAGTTCACTTTGTGTTATAAGGTGTGGTTGAGTTGAGGTTCCTGACAGAAAGTTTGGGTCATGAGAGGAAGATGCTTCATAACACCAAGCGTCCTCTTCTTCCTTTCTTGACTTGACTGAAAATGTTCCTGGTGTTTTTGGAACCGGCAGTTCTTCTGTAAGCAGGGCCGGACTGGCCATTGGCAGTTCTGGCAAATGCCAGAAGGGCCAGTGGCAGTCATGGGCCGCTCACCAGTGCCGACTCCCCCCCTTGCCGCCGACTCACCCCCCCGCCAGCACCGCCGCATTCAACTATACCGGCGTCTATGACATTACATTCTATGGGGGCTGTGCTATATTACATTCTATGGGGGCTGTGCAGCATTACATTCTATGGGGCTGTGCTGCATTACATTCTATGGGGGCTGTGCTGCATTAAATTCTATGGGGGCTGTGCTGTATTAAATTCTATGGGGGCTGTGCTGTATTATATTCTATGGGGGCTGTCTGTGCAGCGCCCCAGAGTCCTGGTCGTTGCAGTAAGGTCGTTCTTCCACCAGGGGGAGTGATGTTACGTCTGATGGCACCAAAGGAGTTCACTCTGCCAGGTATCACAGCAACACACACACTTTACACGCCAGTCCACCAGGGGGAGCTAAGGGTTCTGTTAACTAGGCCACTCCTTACATAGGGTAAAACTGGTGGGTTGGTTAGGAAGATAGTCAGTCAGAGAGTCAGGAGGAGAAGGAGAGGAAGAGAAGCAGACTTGGCTCGGCCCAGGGAATACCTGTCAGGCAGACAGAGGAAAAAGGGAGAACATCAGAGACTCAGTAAGGAAGAAGGACACGGAGCTGCGCCTGCAACCCATGCGGCAGCCTCCTAAGAAAGGACACGAAAGGAAATGTGCTGTAGTGAGTGAGAAAATAAGTTATAGGAACAGGAGTGAAACATCAGTGGGAGACCAGCTAGAAGCAGGCTGCCTCCAACTGAAGCGCAGATCCGGTGGCCGGAACACCGAGGGAGTAATAGACTCTATGCTTTACTTCAGAGACCGGCAGGGCAGTCGATCCAAGTTGGCTGTCCGACCTAAACACCTAAGCAAACACGGTAGCAATCGCGGAGGAGGGCCATCACTACGGTCTCTATAAAATATCCTCAGGCCATCACCGTCATACGGGTTTGTCCTATCCATCTGGGGGACAGAGAGAGAGAAGTAACAACAGTGAGGACCTTATTGTAGCTAATGCAAGTAGGGACCTACTATGTTACTGTGCGCAAGGGGAAGGCTACTGATTTCCACCTGGATAAAGGGACTCTGGAATTGCCATCAGACCGCCGGACCCTGCCTACCCTGTCATCCGGCACTCTGGACTGTGGATGCTGAAGCCTTCAGTAAAGGTAAAGAGACTGCACCCATTGTGTCCTTGTTATTCTCCGGGCCTTGCACCATCCACCATCAACATCTACACTTCTGGGAAGCCCTGGGGAAATACTTCACCTGTGGGAAGGTATACTATCTAGCTGCCATAACATCACCCCAGTGGACCCCTAAGCAGCGTCGGTCACCCTGACCGAATACCACAGGTGGTGTCACGAACACTACCGTTATCTTCAAACTCTGCCTTTTATTGGGCGCCCCTCATAGGGCCACCGTGACATCCTCGCTGAGGGAACTGAAGGACCCGGTACCGAGTACCCCATTGCCCTTATGTGGGGGCGATCCAACTGCATTACATTCTATGGGGACTGTGCTGCATTACATTCTATGGTGGCTGTGCTGCATTACATTCTATGGGGGCTGTGCTGCATTACATTCTATGGGGGCTGTGCTGCATTACATTCTATGGGGGCTGTGCTGCATTACATTCTATGGGGGCTGTACTGAATTACATTCTCTGGGGGCTGGCTGCATTACATTCTATGGGGGATGTGCTGCATTACTGTAACAATATATAGGTACTAAGGAATCTGATAGCGTGGGATAAAACCAGTCTGAGAGCAAAGCTGCAGTAAAAGATGTATTTAAACAAAACAGAAAAGCAAACAAAGCTAACACAGATATTCCTGCAATTGAAACGAGGTGCTCAGCACAATATGGTAAACAGAAAAGCAAACAAAGCTAACACAGATATTCCTGCAATTGAAACGAGGTGCTCAGCACAATATGGTAAACAGAAAAGCAAACAGAACTAACACAGATATTCCTGCAATTGTAACGACGTGCTCAGCACAATATGGTAATCACCGCACAGTGAATAGCGGGACGCGACCGCTTATATGAACCAGTCCAGCAAGGATGTGACGAGGGAGCAAACAAGACACTTGACAAGGAAATCCAGTAGATTATTAGTGGAAATGCACTCAGAACTTAAACTTGAGGATCCAGCAGAAGTGAAGTAGAAATGCACACAGTACTTAACGAGGAAGTCCAGCAAAACTTGATCCCACGTGCGCATAGCACTAGTTCGTGGAAGTTCAATAAAAAGCACGTGGTGCATTGAGCATGAAGTCCTGGTGAAAGAGGATTAAGGGAAAAAGAGGGAGAACGCTATCTAAGCATAGTAGATGAGTACAACACTCTTGGTGAGATAAGCAACACTGGAAACTTGCTCACCTGGTGTGGTTGTGCAAAGAGGCACAACACTGGGAAAGGCTTAGCAAACAAGAGAAATCCTTTCAAAGGTGTGCTGCCAGTCACAGCAGTAACAGAAGTGAGACACAGCTCAAAGGGGCGAGGCAGCTGAAGCAGGGAGATCCCCAGACCACAGGCAGAAGCTCAGGAGCCAGCAGCACAAAATACTGAAGCACAGAACACCACATGGCTCAGACTTAAATAATCAAGACTGACAGGAAGTTCCATGACAGGGTGAGATCCAAGACTCCATCTTGGATCAGGGCAAACAGGAACAAGGGAAGTCCGGAATCCTTACAATTACATTCTATGGTGAATAGCTGCATTACATTCTATGGGGGCTGTGCTGCATTACATTCTATGGAGGCTGTGCTGCATCACATTCTATGGGGGCTGTGTTGCATTGCATTCTATAGGGGCTGTGCTGAATTACATTCTATGGGGGCTGGCTGTATTACATTCTATGGGTGGCTGGCTGCATTACATTCTATGGGGGCTGGCTGCATTACATTCTATGGGGGCTGTGTTGTATTACATTCTATGGGGGCTGTGCTGCATTACATTCTATGGGGGCTGGCTGCATTACATTCTATTGGGGCTGTGCTGCATTACATTCTATGGGGGCTGGCTGTATTACATTCTATGGGGGCTGGCTGCATTACATTCTATGGGTGGCTAGCTGCATTACATTCTATGGGGGCTGTGCTGTATTACATTATATGGGGCTGGCTGCATTACATTCTATGGGTGGCTGGCTGCATTACATTCTATGGGTGGCTGGCTGCATTACATTCTATGGATGGCTGGCTGCATTACATTCTATGGGGGCTGGCTGCATTACATTCTATGGTGGCTTGCTGCATTACATTCTATGGGAGAGGGCTGTATTACATTCTATGGGGTGCTGCATTATATTCTATGGGAGAGGGCTGTATTACATTCTATGGGGTGCTGCATCATATTCTATGGAGGGGCTACAGTATGTTCCATGGGGGGCTGCATTATGCTCTATGAGGGGGCTACCATATATTATATATGCAGGGGCTGCATTATACTATATGAGGGGGCTGCATTATATTCTCTGGGGGGCTACATAATACTCAGGGGGCTACAATATATTCTGTGGGGTGGCTGCATTATACTCTGGGGTGGCATCATTATACTATATGTGGGCTGCATTATACTGTATCAAGGACTATGGGGAATACATTATACTATATGAAGAACTATGGGGTGCACTATACTATGGGAAGTGAATTGTACTACAGATGGATGACAATGGCGGGGCATTATACTATATGGAGGACTATGAGGAAGGTATTATACTATTTGGAGGACTGAGGAATGTATTATACTATTTGGAGGACTGAGGAGTGTATTATACTTAATTGAGGACTATGTGGAGTGTATAATACTATATGGAGGACTGAGGAGTGTATTATACTATATGGAGGACTATGTGGAGTGTATAATACTATATGGAGGACTGAGGAGTGTATTATACTATATGGAGGACTGAGGTGCACATTATAATATATGGAGGACTATGGGGTGTATTATACTAAACAAGCAAAATGCTGCCTATTCATCGAGTGATTGGATTGTTTATGTGGGAACAGAAATCCTTGTTCTCAGCAGCACATCGCCGGTGTAAACTGTTGATGTGCTACTGATAACATGATACTGTATGGGGACAGAATGATCTAATTGTGATTGTTCTGTTCCCTTCATTCTTTCTCAGTTGGTGTAAAGAGGCCGGGAAAAAAGCGAACGACTTCACTATTGTCGATCACACTCGTTTAGTGGCCTGAGATCAGCGCATGTAAATCCAGCAGAAATGCTTCGCAGGGAGACCAGGCAAGTTTCGACTCTGTGATGCAAAAGTGACTTCACCACATACCATATTTTTCTGATTATAAAACACACTTTTTCCCCCCAAAATTTTCTACAAGACAGCATGAAAGGTGTCATAAGTAATTACAACCCCCTCTGCATCTTGAAAATTAGAGCCGGTCAGCAAATTTAAGCATTAAATTCCTTTTCAGCACCACAAAATTAGTTTGGTTCAACTGTTTTCGTCTCTGAACCTATTTGGCTGTAGTACAGTGTTATCGGTACATACAATAATGTAACAAATTCATTTTCACATGTATAGGACACTCATCTGCTAGATATTCTGCTAATATATCTTCATGTGGCGTCAGTGATATACGGCTTCTAATGATGTGCAGAGATGCCGGGCAGACTTCTCCGTGGTAAGATAATTACAGTTGATGTGCATTCATTCTATTATAACCTAATTATCTACAGTAGGAATAAATGCATAATAAAAGACAGGTAAAGCATTGTAGTCTTGTGACTTTAAGTCACCACAGCTTGGAATAAATGCTGTATATGTAACCAATTTCCTCAGATCCATTTATAACATGTGAACTATTATGGGTGATCCATTATCAGGAATTATTCAACTCAGCAAGGATTGTCAAGACATGGTAATTTTTGAAGCAACTGCAATCCCTACAGGGCTTCTCCTATCCAGCATAAATAAAAGTTGTGCGATGAATGTGGAGATAAGGTATACATGGTTCCCATAGGCCCTAAGGAAAACACAGGAAGATCTGCTTTCCATCCAAGAAAGTCAACAGAATTTACAGTTTAGTCTTGATCACACAGATGGCACTATATGACACGGCTCACGCTAGAGAGCAAATCTTGTATTTGCATCAATTAATTAAAAGGTTCAGAATGTAATGATTGATAATGGAAATGTTTAACTATGACAACCTAGAACCTAGAGTTGGTTGTTAAGAGGGGGTTCAGTGGCTTTATGAGGAGACCATCAGTGTATGGAATGGGCGTGTCTCAATCAGTTCCTGGGCATGCCCAGTCCGAAGTACACAAGCGCATCGAACGCATGCGTACACATGTCCTTGCGTACCAATGCGTTCCTATAGACAGTAATGCATCGTTTTGAAGCATTTATCCACTTGCGTATGCCTGCGCATATTTGACGCCTCAAAAAATGCAACATGTTGCATCCGCCGGACACAGCGAGATGACGCATGCGGACGCATCCGCATACAAACTGATGCCAATGCATGTCCCTGCGTACACAATGTTAAAGATAGGTATGCAAGACGCATGTGGACAGTATGCGCAAAAAAACGCTCATGTGAAACCGTCCTAAGAGCGATATTATAAAACCTGACGTTGAGCACACGAAAATCAAATGGACAGGGATATGTGCGCTATAGTACCCTCCTTCAATGGGCCCGCCCCCCTAAAAAAGTCTGCAACCCACTGTAGGGTACTGCTGTACTTTTGGGATCCATGGTCTTGGTATTCTGTTACACATAGTGAGATCACACAGTGAAGTGGATCCTCTAAGCTCAAAGTCCAGGTGGACACATGGGCCACAGGAGTAAGTGCACCAGGCTGATGTAGCATGAGGTAAACAGAAAGCAGAGTCACTAAAAGCCACAGGTGGAAGAATAGAAGCCAGCTAAAAGTTTTAATAAACGTCTGGAAACCACCTACAAACAGGTGGGATACTGGAAACCGCAGGCGAGCAGGAAACGTCCAGGAGACAGCCAGCATGTAGGATGCTGGAAACTGCAGGCAAGCAGCTGAGATGCTGGAAACCACTGGCAGGCGGGGAACATCCAGGAGATCACAAGTAAGCAGGCGACATTCTGAAAACTGCTGGCAGGCATGACACATCCAGGAGATCACCGTAAGATTACAAAGTTACTGAAGACCTCAGACAGATTGCAGAGTTCCCGAAGACCTAGGGCAGATTGAAGGGTTACTGAAGACCTCGGGCAGATTGCAGAGTTACCGAATACCTCAAGTAGCTTGCAGAGTTACTAAAGACCTTCAGCAGATTGCAGAGTTACTGAAGACTTTAGGCTGATCGCATTGTTACTCAAAACATTGGACATATTGCAGAGTTACTGAAGACCTCGGGAAGATTGCAGAGTTACTGAAGACCTTGGGCAGATTTCAGAATTACAGAAGACCTCGGGCAGACTGCAGAGCTACTAAAGACCTCGGGAAGACTGCAGAGCTACTGAAGACCTCAGGCAGATTGCAGAATTACTGAACACTTTAGGCAGATTGCAGATTTACTAAAGATCTTGAGCAGATAGGAGGCGTCATGGAGACACAGACAGGTAGCAAGGTTACTGGAAACTGCAGACAAGTAAGTCATGGGCGGGAAACCTCAAACAGCCATGAGACATCCTGATGACAGGAAACACAATACATGAGAGGATGCCGGGGTACTTGCAAAGCCTGACCTGGAACACAGTAAAATCAAACAGACAGCGGCATGTGTGTAACAGTAGTATTGGGGTATATTGTTTGGTATAAAAGCCATTGCAAGTTTAAATTTTAAATCTTCAAAGCTGTAATTACTGCTCTTTCCCAGTTAAAAAAGAAAGGCATAAAATAAATGTTATGGCTTTTGAAACAATTGTAGCACAAAATAAAAATGGCCATTAAGTTGCTAAAATGCCTTGCAACAGGATTAGAGTATAATATCCAAATCAGACATGTATCTACAAAAAGCTGTTTGGGGGTATTTGACCCTCATCAGTAGATGTTAAATTATGGCAGGCTGAACATGACACAGCTTTGGAAAGAGCCTGGTTCTCCTTAGACCAGTTGTGTACGGAGTCTTGCTGGTAGTGATCCATGGCATGTTATGGCTTCATTTCCATATTGTTAGTGTTCCAGCTACGTAATGTCAGATGGACCAAACCTTGTAAAAAGTAGCAGAACTTGAATTCTTTCCATAGCGATAAATGCGCCCATTCCACCCTGCCAGTATCCCTACTGCAGGCATTGTATATGAAATAAGGGATTTCATCCTTTATGTTTTGTTAAACTTTGCTGAATATATGTCTATTAATATTAATAGAACAGTGATATTACTAACAGATGTATACAGCTTTACTGTACCAAATAGTACATTCCTTTGTCAGTGAACTCACAGCTTCCAAAAGGAACATGCTGCATATATCTCCACATACTTATCTTTTATGTGCTCAGCTTCATGCCATGCATCATCCCGTCAGCACACTAAGAAAGGAAAGCTCTTACCTCAAATGGACAAAGATTCCATCAAAACTAAAATTATTTATTTTTATCATCTGAACATTGAATTCAGTACATTCCTGCAAATCAGAGAGCTCCTTCATAAAAGGCTCTAGAGATCTTTGGAAAGGAAAATATATCTTTTTACCTGTTAGTAGTTACCTTTAGTAAATACATTTGCATCAAGTTTTAGCCTATGAGAGTCATTACTTCATTCATTTTTAGAGACACACTGATATGCAGCTTGCAGCCTGATTAAAGTTGTCCTTTATTTTCTTGCAAGAGTGTCTCTTCCTGTAATGCAGGCAGGATGAGAGCTCTGTGTTTCTCCAGGGCACTGCTTCACTTACTTTCAGGTAGCAGCACACCTGAAGAACTGAACTCTCATTCGTTCCTTTAAAACTCACTTAGTTATACACATTGTGAGCTATACATAATAACCAAATCATTTCTTTAGGCTACATTTAGGCAAAAGTAGCAGCTCACCTTTAAGGACCTCAGTCTCAGGAGTTACGGCCTGTGACCAGGCCATTGAGGGTGGGGGCCAGTGTGGGTGAGTGGCCTGCCGATGCCAGCAGAAACTTCAACGCAGAAACGTATCCAGTTGAAGTGTATTGCAGAGCACAGACCCATTGAGACCATTAACAGCAATATTCGCTGCCAGCAAATCAGAGGCCAGCGGCTGATGTCGACGTGCACATGACTGGGGGCGTATGGCCCCCAGTCATGTGATGTCATGCACTTTGTAGTTTGCAAGGGAGAGGAGGGAAGGTGAGTATATTTGTTTTTTTATTTCTATGTATTATAGAACAGCAGTAGAATGGGGGACATATACCAGCATGGGACCCACGATAAGGGACATATTACCAGCATGGGGAATATACAGTGTGTCCATAAAGTCATGGTGCACTTTTGACTAGTCACTGGAAAACAACAAAAAATGATAGAAATGTGAAATCTGCTCCAAATAAAATAAAAACTCTCCCAGTTTCATACCTATTCAGTGCAGTTTGATGTGGGCTCCATTTGTTGCTCTACACACATCCAAACGATAGTGAAGTTCTTGCCACACACGGGTAAGGACATCTAGTGTAACAGAGTGAATAACGTCTGTGATTCTCTGTTTTAAGTGATTAATATCATTGATACGTTCAATGTACACATGTTGCTTCACATCACCCCAAAAGTAAAAGTCTAAGGGCGTCAAATCTGGGGATCGTGGTGGCCAAGGCTTGAAAGAACCCCTGCCTATCCACGCCAGAGAAAGGGCACCAAAATGTAAACTATAAATAGTTCCTGTGACTGGTCAAAAGTACACCATGACGTTACGGACACACTGTATTTACCAGGATGGAGGACTTGTGTGGCTCTGTGTACTCATCTCTATTTTTATGCAAGATGGAAAAGACTATTATGAACTGATGTTTTTATTAAATAACTCTTGCGCATATTAACAGCACACTGCTGATAATACATTCGCCTGAATGCAGCCTTATGCGCAGAGGCAATTACCTTCTAACAGCATACATTATACAAAGCCTGAATCCAACTGTACAGGACATTGGAACTTAGCTTTGTTGACCATCTGGACTCACTATGATCCTCCCAAAAGTACTTTTACTACAGTATACCTCCTTTGATGACGATGGCACTTTAAAGAAAAAGACTTACCATTACCACAGTATTAAAAATGTATGTACTCATCCATCATTTGATTATGATTGTTCTTTTTGGTACTTCATAGTGATTAGGTTTAAAGCATATATTGAATACGTGTTTTAAGAGGGCCATGGTCTTTGCATACTGTGGCTATCAATTACCATATTTAGTTCTTTATCTTGTATAAATTACACTTTTAGCCTCAATCTAGAGTTGCTAGTTTTTTACTCTTTTATATCTCCTTTCTTGAAATATGGCCTTCTCTTCCATGTGCATCTACTCTCTTTATAGGGGTTACATGGGACATTAATTATTTTGTGCATGGGATTATGAACTAATAGTAAGGTAGTTTCTAACTACTTGCCTGATCTGCTCAGCAATGATTTCTGCCGCCTTAGAGCAATCACACACCGCTCCTGCTGTTGATTCCCCTGCATCCACTGATGTTATATCGACAAAGCTGTGTCTTCTTTTCTGCTCTGCAGATAAGGTGTGACTGCTGAAGTCAAGACTCAAGAAGAAGGATATCCGGCTCCCCGTTGCCTAACTGTGGGGAGTCGGCTGTCGATCATCATGATGTCTTCAAAGATACCCCATCGACATAGCAGATCGGAAGAGAAGGTGCTGCTCTGTTGACAAGAGGTGAAGTAGGAGAGTCACTACATGAACTGGTAAAGATCATCCCTGTGTAGAACAGGCAAGTTGTTAGCAACTACCTACCTGTTAGTTCTTAGACCCGTGTACAAAAAAATAAAGGTCCTGGATAAAAATAAAAGTCAATTCTTCTCTGTGGGCATCTTTTTGAGGAGCACTCCTAGTTGGCTGAAAAGTCTAGATTTATATGAGAACGGAAACAGGTACGGAAAGGCACAGGAATAAAAGAACAATGCCAGATTCAGAAGAACAACAGCATTTACACCATTTTTGGCAAGAGACAGGTTATCTTTAAACGCAATATTCAGCTTAGCTGAGCTTGCGTTCTTTTAATTGTGTTACCAACTCAGTATACCAATAGACCCATAAAAAATTACAGTTATCGTGACAGCACCTTGCATTCACAAACAACTTTTTTTCATCTGTGGGCACAAACATGGACATACTGCAGCTGAATATATGACCCTACGTTTGTGAAAGTAATTTCTGTATAAATTTATGCTGTACAATAGCTCTGGGTGGAGCAGTAATCTTAGAGGATGCTGTGGCATTTTGCCATTGGCCATAGTCCAGAAACTGAGCGTTTTTAGAGCATCAATGCCAGTACTAGAAGGCCACAAGCAAGAGATGTTGGCTACCTGCCACGCAGAGATGTCCTATGCCAAGCAGGAGTAAGCCGTTATAAATTCTCTTTGCATAAAGTGAATAACTAGAATATTCTTTTGATTAGTGCCAAAGTAAGGGCATTTTCTAATTCTATCTGAGAAAAATTTCAACTAAAAGGCATTTTAATAGCAATATTTTTCACATCTATCAGCTGGTTATTGCTACTGTGTTACATGGCAACTCTTGGAACACAATCTTCCGCTCTACTTGACCAATCATGTGACTCATTTATTCCATATCAGAATGAACTGTCTGTTTAGAAAGTATGCTGCAAAAGAATACTCAAAAGCTAACAATAGAAATGAAAGGGAAACAATTAAAATTATAGAACACAAAACAAACATAATTGTTACTCAATATTGATGATGAAAATCACAATCATGCCGAGGAATACACATGTGAGATCCTTTTTAATACATCAACATTTTGAAAATGTAGATGATCAAATACAGTTGCATATGTTATAATAATAAACAATAGTGATGAGCGAACGTGCTCGCCACTGCTCGATACTCGCCCGAGTATCGGGATACTCGGGGTACTCGCCGAGCAGGTAGCATTTCCGGGATTATTCGGGGGTAACTGTTGTCTCCACCCAGTGTTTCTGGCGGACTTTAGAGACCCAATCACGGTGCAGGGATTGTCTGCCAGACCATGAAACACCGCAGCCATCTTTGTTGTGGTCGTGCAGTGATTGGCTTGGCCACACAGCATCATCTTGAGTATAAGAGACCTGGCACCGCCCTGCTCGCCGCATTCAGCTCCAGATACAGTGAGAGTAGGGAGAGCTGCTGCTGAGATAGGGTCAGAATCGTGGCTTTTAGAGTTATTGTAGGTCTGCGACTCTTACATCCACAACTCCTCAGAATCCAAAAGTCCTTTTAAGGGCTAATTCGTGGGTCCCGATATTGCAGCGCTAGGTAGGTACGGCATATCCACATCAGTGCAAGGCCTGCAGGCACTGTATGTGCGTCCATTGCTCCCACTGCATCCTTCCCAAAGCTCCATAACTGCCTGCTGCTGCAGCTTATTTACTATATACCTATTTTTTTTTTTCAAAAAATTCACCCCCCCAAAAAAAATACAGTCTGCTCTGTCAGACTGAGGGGGCTGCTGAAAAAGCATAGTTTGTCAGGCATACGTAGCATAGTTGTGTGTGCTACACTTGTGCCACTTTTTTTTTTTTTGGTGTTTTAAATTCACCGAAAAAGGCCTCAAATATCTTGGTGCTCCAAGTTTGGCCATTGTAGGCCAGTGTACTTATTTTTGGGCTGTCTGATATTCAAATTCTATACAGCACTATTTAGCATTAAAAAGAATCTATGACAGCCGTCATATATCTGCGTGCTCCAAGTTTGGTCACTGTAGGCCAGAGGACCACTTTTTTTGCTGTGTGTTACTGAAATTATACACAGCACTATTTTGCCTAAAAAAATATTACAAGGCCACATATTTGCCGGTATGGTATTTCCGCGACAGCCGTCATATATCTGCGTGCTCCAAGTTTGGTCACTGTAGGCTGGAGGACTAGTTTTTTCCTGTGTGTTACTGAAATTATATACAGCACTATTTAGCATACATTAATATAAACAGGCCACATATTTGCCAGTGTGGTATTTCCGTGAGAGCCCTCATATATCTCTGCTCCAAGTTTGGGCATTGTAGGCTGGTGTACTTATTTTTTGGCTGTCTTATACTCAAATTATATACAGAACTATTTTGCATAAATTAACTTAAAAAAGGCCCCAAAAAATAAATACAGTCTGTTAGGTCAGGCTGAGGCCTGCCTGGTTTTTGGGTTTGAAAAATCATAGATTTGCAGGCATACTGATCAGATATTATTTCGCTACTAATAAATAATAATAAAGACATGTGTGTTGAGCATTTGAAATAGTGCAGTAGTCCATTTAAAATGGTTAAGGCAAGGGGCAAGGGATGGGGAAGTGGACGTGATGCTGATGGTGCATCCAGAAGACGAGGCCGTGGCCAAGGTGAAAGTGGGCAACAACAAAGACCCACATGTTCTCGCTCGACCTTCCTGTCCCAGTTTCTAGGGGACCACAGCACACCACTATTGAAGCCAGAGCAGTGTGAAACGGTTGTTGGTTGGATAGCGGATAATGCTTCCAGTCACATAGCCACCACCCCCACCTTGTCTTCCACATGGTCAAGTCTGAGAAGCCGTGAGTGTGGCCAGGATATTCCTCACCCTGATCCTCCTTCCTCCCACCATACCGAGTGCCCTGAGACAACTGATCCCACACTTGGACACTCTAAAGAGCTGTTCAGGTTTCCATTTCAAGATTCGGAAATCTCTGTCTGTCAACTTGAAGTGGGGAAAGATGAGATCGCATGTAGAGCTGCCCAAAGCTTTTACCAGACCCGGTCACACGAAGGCAATGGTGGGAAAGTGTCACAAGAGGTGGACAATGATCAGACACAATTGCCAGAAAGTCAGGAGGAGGAGCAAGGTGCGGATGTGGAAGATGAGGTGGTGGATGACATAATACCTGACCCAACCTGGCAGGAGGACATGCATAGCGAGGACAGCAGCACAAATGGGGAAAGAAGCATATCCCCCCAACAGGCAGGAAGAAGCAGTGTGGTGGCTGCAGACTGAAGGCGTGCATCCGTTCCCAGTAACACCAACATGAGGGAAGTTGCCATTCCAACTGTTAGATCTTCCCGAGTCTGGTTATTTTTTAAAGACTCTGCCGATAACCCCAAACAGGCCATTTGCAGCACCTGCCATGCCCGCATCAGCAGGAGTAGCAAAACATCCAGCCTGACCACCACCAACATGATCAGGCACATGCAAGCAAAGCACCTGACTTTGTGGGCCAAACCCCAGGCTCCAGGACCACTGCCTGCTGGTCACCCCACTGCTTCTTCCACTGTTTTGCGTAGAAGCCAATCCCCAGCACACCGTGCATGTGCAGATGCCTCTAGCCCTACACCTGTTGTGGCCCACAGTCAAGCAGCACCATCAGCAAGCCCGTCTACATCCTTGTCCCAGCACAGCGTTCAGTTGTCTATAACCCAGTCTTTGGAACGCAAGCGGAAATACCCTGCCAACGCCCCACAGGCCACAGTCCTCAATTCTAATATTTCTCTTCTGCTTGTGCTAGAAATGGTGCCTTTTAGGCTTGTTGAGATTGAAGCTTTCCGCAACCTGATGGCGGCGGCCGTCCCAAGGTACTCAGTCTCCAGTCGCCACTATTTATCCCGGTGTGCCGTACCGGCATTACACCAGAACGTGTCCCAAAACATTACCCGTGCCCTCAACAATGCTGTTACAGGGAAAGTCCACCTAACCACGAACACGTGGACAAGTGCTTGTGGGCAGAGACGGTACATCTCAATGCCGGCACACTGGGTTAACATAGGGGAAGCCGGGACCCAGTCGGACCTTGGGATGGAGCACATCCTCCCCATGCCGAGGATTGCTGGCCCTACGTCAATCAGGGTTGCCCCCACAGTCTACAGCTCCTGCACCACCTCCTCCTCCTACTCTTCATCCTCCATCTCTGAAATCAACACATCAGTCAGAAGCTGGAAGCACTGCAGCACTGCCTCAGCCAAGCGGCAACAGGCTGTGCTGAAGCTAATCTGCCTAGGTGACCAACCGCACAATGCAGAAGAGTTGTGGACAGCGCTGAAAGAGCAGTCAGATGTTTGGATGACACAGCTGAACCTACAGCCAGGCATGGTTGTGTGTGACAATGGTGGTAACCTGATGGCGGCTCTGAGGCAAGGTGAGCTCACACACGTACCTTGCTTGGCCCATGTATTTAACCTCGTGGTTCAACGTTTTCTGAAATGCTACCTGGAGCTGCCGGATCTGCTAGTGAAAGTACGCTATCTGTCTGCCTATTTTAGAAAGTCAGCTACAGCTTCAGCCGCCCTTGCCGTGCTTCAGCAGCGTTTTCAGCTTCCAGCTCAACGACTATTGTGTGATGTCCCCATGTGCTGGAACTCTACGCTGCATATGTTGGAAAGGATTTGTGAGCAGAAGATGGCTGTTGTTGACTACCAACATCAACAAGGCCGTTTAATTTTAGGTCAAATTCCACACATAAGACCTCAGGAGTGGACATGGATGTCAGACATATGTAACATCCTCCAAAACTTTGAGGACTGCACCAAGATGGTGAGCGGCGATGACGCCATAATTAGAATCACCATCCCATTTCTCAGCATTCTGAAAGCCTCTCTGCTCACAATCAAAGAGGATGCATTGTAGGTGGAGCACGAGGACATGGAGCGAGGTAACATACAGGGGGATTACACTCAGCCCAGCCTCAGGTCTTCTCAACGTGGATTGAAAGGCAATGAGGAGGAGGAAGAACAGGAGCTACTTTCATGCACTATAGATGGTACTACAAACACATCTGTATTAGCTTTTGTTCAGCAGGGATGGCCTGAGGACAGGGAGGAGGAGGATGAGGAGGACAGCATGGTCAGTCGTCCTGTTGGTGAGGACACGGAAGTCTTGCCTGTTAGCAGTCTGGCACGCATGGCTGACTTTATGTTGCGTTGCATTTCACGTGATCCTCAGATTATCAAAATTTTGAGTGACACTCATTACTGGTTAGTGACACTTCTAGACCCACGGTACAAGGAGAACTTTCAATCTCTTCTGCCTGAGGCAGAGAGGTGTACTAAAATGTTGCAGTACCAGAGGGCCCTTGTAGCGGAATTACTTAGAAAATTCCCATGTGAGAACGCTGGCAGCAGACGTCAGAGTTTATTGTACAACCAAGGAGTCCAAGCGAGAGAGACAGAAGTACAATCCAGCTCAGGCAGGGGAACAATGGCCAAGTTCTGGGACAGTTTTCTCAGACCCTCCCAACATGGCAGCACAGAGGCAAGGGGTGCTGTTACAAGAAGTGCAATGTTTGGGAAGATGGTGAGGGAGCACCTTGTAGATCGTACAAACATCTTCCGTGATTCCTCTGTGCCTTTTAATTATTGGGTATCCAAGCTGGACACGTGGCATGAACTGGCTCTCTACGCCTTGGAGGCCCTGGCCTGCCCTGCTGCTAGTGTTCTGTCAGAGCGGGTTTTAGTGCCGCTGGTGGAATTATCACAGATAAGCGCATCCGCCTGTCAACTGAAAAGGCTGACAGGCTGACTCTTATAAAAATGAGCAAGGCCTGGATTGGAAAAGACTTCTGTACACCACCAAGTGAAACCAGCGAAACATAACCTCAAATACATTCTCTCTTTTGGGGAGGTGTATTCTCATGCACCTCTTCACAACCACACATGGGTATATGCTTCCACATTTGGTCTGTTTGTTTTTCTCCTCCTTATCCTCATCCTCATCATCCAGAACCACTAGATGACCAGGATGAACGTGCTCTGTACTGTTATAGGCCGGGGATTTTTGGGCATGGGGGCTGTGAAGGCACTATTTGTTTATTCATTTCACAAACAGTTCTAAGCCTCTATATGTTTGCTGTTTGTCATTGTAAAACATTAAGGTTTACTAAAACTATGCCTGTGGTGGTTTGATCTAAATCCTTGTGGCTTTTATTTTCTAGGGGTTTATGGCCCCTCGTCTGATGACTCCATAATATCTCAGTTTCATCCAACCTTGAAAAATAGCCACTTGAAGGTGTGGGTGAAACTAGAGTTACTACATAGTGTTATTCACTATATAAGACCAGAGAAACATGACTAAGACAGATGCCAAAACTTTGGTACCTGTGCATGTACAGTATGCAGATACCTGCATAATTGGGGACACCCATGCGGTGTTGGTAATTTCCCAGGGTTTCTGTCTTGGTGTTGCTTCTCTGATATTCCAGACAGATAATGTTTAAAAGCCTCTTGGTGATGATCTAAGTATAATGTATGTAGTTAATCTTCATATACACGTAATCACTATATTTATTTAATCCTTATATGTACTTATTAACCTGTGTATGTTAACACATACAAAAGTGTACACACACACTATTCAATCATACTAGTCCTTGAATGTTGTAGTTTGCAATAAGCCTTGTATTGCAAGTATTAGCCTTTTTTAAAGCCGTATCTGAACCTTAGTGTTAAAAACATGTCAAATAAAATTGCCAAATTCTCCTGTAAATAATTGTGCAAAGAGGGAACCATCATTCCATTAAAAAATATGAGTGAATTTTCCTGGGCCCATCCAGTATGTAAGTTCCAAGGCCTAATGGGGTGCATATGACTGACTATGCAGCAGGGCTCGCCTTCCTGCCAATGTATAAAACAAAGGAGTATGGAGCACAAAATGCATATTGTGAAGTGGATTTTCATGGGCCCATCCAGTATGTGGGTTCCAAGGCTGAATGGGATGCATATGACTGACTATGCAGCAGAGCTCGCCTTCCTGCCAATGTATAGAACAAAGGAGTATGGAGCAAAAAATGCATATTGTGAAGTGGATTTTCATGGACCCATCCAGTATGTGGGTTCCAAGGCCTAATGGGGTGCATACAACTATGTAGCAGAGCTCACCTTCCTGCCAATGTATTAAACAAAGGAGTATGGAGCACAAAATGCATATTGTGAAGTGGATTTTCCTGGGCCCATCCAGTATGTGGGTTCCAAGGCCTAATGGGGTGCATATGACTGACAATGCAGCAGGGCTCACCTTCCTGCCAATGTATTAAACAAAGGAGTACGGGAGTACAAAATGCATACTGTGAAGTGGATTTTAATGGGCCCATCCACTATGTGGGTTCCAAGGCCTAATGGGGTGCATATGACTGCCTATGCAGCAGGGCTGGCCTTGCTGCCAATGTGTAAATCAAAGGAGTATGGAGCACAAAATACTTATTGTGAAGTGAATTTTCATGAGCCCATACAGTATGTGGGTTCCAAGGCGTAAGGGGGTCATATGAATTGGTAGAACATTTTTTTAGGAGGCCCTCCTGGACATCTTATGAATGGGGTATTGTGGTGCATCGTAATTCATAGCAGCCCATCCACTCACAGCATAGGCTACAACAGTTTAGGAGACCCACTGTTTCATAATGGCCCTTTAAGAAGATTAATGCCGCCTGATGCACCAGTAAAAATAGGCCCTGTGACTTTAAGAGTCCCTCCTTCGTACATGAAACAAGATGGGTCTGCTTAAGTGTCACACACAATATGGCCCGCTGGGGTTGTTAAATGTTACAATGACATTTCCCAGTGAATGCATTTGTAGTGGTTGAAAGCAATGTTAAAGTTGAAAACGCTTCAAAAACGCAGCATCTGAACTAAGCCTAAGTGGGAGAGGAAATTTTCGGACTGGGGTTAAATATTTGGCCTAACAAGTAAAGGTACCGTCACACTAGACGATATCGCTAGCGATCCGTGACGTTGCAGCGTCCTCGCTAGCGATATCGTCCAGTGTGACAGGCAGCAGCGATCAGGCCCCTGCTGTGCTGTCGCTGGTCGGGGAAGAAAGTCCAGAACTTTATTTCGTCGCTGGACTCCCCGCAGACATCGCTGAATCGGTGTGTGTGACACCGATTCAGCGATGTCTTCACTGGTAACCAGGGTAAACATCGGGTAACTAAGCGCAGGGCCGCGCTTAGTAACCCGATGTTTACCCTGGTTACCATCGTAAAAAAACAAACAGTACATACTTACCTACCGCTGTCTGTCCCTTGCCGTCTATTTCCTGCACTGACTGCTGGCCGCAAAGTGAAAGTGAAAGCACAGCACAGCGGTGAGTCACACAGCGGTGACTCACCGCTGTGGCTGTGCTCTGCTTTCACTTTGCGGCCAGCAGTCAGTGCAGCAAACAGACGGCAAGGGACAGACAGCTGAATGTAAGTATGTACTGTTTGTTTTTTTACGATGGTAACCAGGGTAAACATCGGGTTACTAAGCGCGGCCCTGCGCTTAGTTACCCGATGTTTACCCTGGTTACCAGGGACCTCGGGATCGTTGGTCGCTGGAGAGCGGTCTGTGTGACAGCTCTCCAGCGACCAAACAGCGACGCTGCAGCGATCCGGATCGTTGTCGGTATCGCTGCAGCGTCGCTATGTGTGACGGTACCTTTAGTCATTAACCTGCAAAGGATATACCATGACATATTTCCAAGCAAAATCCGTTTTGGTTTCGTTTTCATGTGTTTTTTGTGGCACCGGGAAAAATGGCATGAATTTCGGAAAAAAATGATTAAAGCTGTGAACTAGGAGTCAGGAATGCTTCCAGGGGCGATCCCCATGAGGTCCCTGTGTCATTGGAGCAGTGTTTCCATCATTTTCAGACGTTTTTAGACCTTAAAAGGACCCTGGGGGGATCGCGGTAAAAATACTCGGGTCTCCCATAGACTTACATTGGGCTCGTTGTTCTGGTTGAATACCCGAGTATTCCAATTTGCTCGACCCAAGCATTTTAGTGCTCGTCCATCACTAATAAACAACAATCAAAAAATATTAACGTTTGTTAAGAATGTCAGTGTTTCCTTAAAAATTGGATGCTATATAGGTGATACGTATAGAATGTAATATTTTTTGCACATTTATAGACTTGATAGGGCGAATCTCATCTGAGATACAGAAGAGAGTATGCTATAATTTTTTTTTCACATGGACACTCAGTTGGTGTGAAATAACTGTCATCTGAACAGCCCTATTGAATTACATTAGTCAGTGTTGCGTCTAATTTTTACCCGTGTCTGAACCAGCCTAAGCTTCCGTAACACTGACTTGATGAACCATTTATGAAACAAGTGTTCCTCAGACTGTAGACTCCCTGTAGATGGTGGGCCCTATTCATCAAAGCTTTTAAGCCATAAAAGCTTTGAAAAGTCGCAAAAAATATCGGGGCAAGAAAAATGTGGTAACTTTTGCCATCTTCACGCTAGTTTGAATCAGCTCCACTGAAATTAACAGAGCTGGGAAAGAGCTGCAGTAGAATGGGGCATGGCTACACCTGCCGACAAATTCATCAACTGTGTCAGCGTCTTGTACCCCACAAATGCTACTCCAGTCCAGGATTGAAAACTCGACTATTTATTTTTCATGGACAGCTTACGAAAAAAATCACAGACAATATATTTTACAGACAAAAAGGAAAACCATAATAAATTATTATGATAGATGTCTACAGTTCTTCATTTTGAAATAAAGGCATGATCTGCATTCTCTGTGACCTGTAGGATGATCATGGCTGATCAGTCTCTTTAACCCCTTTACCCCCAAGGGTGGTTTGCACGTTAATGACCAGGCCAATTTTTACAATTCTGACCACTGTCCCTTTATGAGGTTATAACTCCGAAACGCTTCAACGGATCCTGGTGATTCTGACATTGTTTTCTCGTGACATATTGTACTTCATGATAGTGGTAAAATTTCTTTGATAGTACCTGCGTTTATTTGTGAAAAAAACGGAAATTTGGCGAAAATTTTGAAAATTTCGCAATTTTCAAACTTTGAATTTTTATGCAATTAAATCACAGAGATATGTCACACAAAATACTTAATAAGTAACATTTCCCACATGTCTCCTTTACATCAGCATAATTTTGGAACCAATTTTTTTTTTTTGTTAGGGAGTTATAAGGGTTAAAAGTTGACCAGCAATTTCTCATTTTTACAACACCATTTTTTTTTAGGGACCACGTCTCATTTGAAGTCATTTTGAGGGGTCTATATGATAGAAAATGCCCAAGTGTGACACCATTCTAAAAACTGCACCCCTCAAGGTGCTCAAAACCACATTCAAGAAGTTTATTAACCCTTCAGGTGTTTAATAGGAATTTTTGGAATGTTTAAATAAAAATGAACATTTAACTTTTTTACACAAAAAATTTACTTCAGCTCCAATTTGTTTTATTTTACCAAGGGTAACAGGAGAAATTGGACCCAAAAAGTTGTTGTCCAATTTGTCCTGAGTACGCTGATACCCCATATGTGGCAGTAAACCACTGTTTGGGCGCATGGGAGAGCTCGGAAGGGAAGGAGCGCTATTTGACTTTTCAATGCAAAATTGACAGGAATTGAGATGGGACGCCATGTTGCGTTTGGAGAGCCACTGATGTGCCTAAACATTGAAACCCCCCACAAGTGACACCATTTTGGAAAGTAGACCCCCTAAGGAACTTATCTGGATGTGTGGTGAGCACTTTGACCCACCAAGTGCTTCACAGAAGTTTATAATGCAGAACCGTAAAAATAAAAAATCATATTTTTTCACAAAAGTTATATTTTTGCCCCCAATTTTTTATTTTTCCAAGGGTAAGAGAAGAAATTGGACCTCAAAAGTTGTTGTCCAATTTGTCCTGAGTACGCTGATACCCCATATGTGGCAGTAAACCACTGTTTGGGCGCATGGGAGAGCTCGGAAGGGAAGGAGCGCAGTTTGACTTTTCAATGCAAAATTGACAGAAATTGAGATGGGACGCCATGTTGCGTTTGGAGAGCCACTGATGTGCCTAAACATTGAAACCCCCCACAAGTGACACCATTTTGGAAAGTAGACCCCCTAAGGAACTTATCTAGAGGTGTGGTGAGCACTTTGACCCACCAAGTGCTTCACAGAAGTTTATAATGCAGAACCGTAAAAATAAAAAATCATATTTTTTCACAAAAATTATATTTTTGCCCCCAATTTTTTATTTTTCCAAGGGTAAGAGAAGAAATTGGACCTCAAAAGTTGTTGTCCAATTTGTCCCGAGTACGCTGATACCCCATATGTGGCAGTAAACCACTGTTTGGGCGCATGGGAGAGCTCGGAAGGGAAGGAGCGCCGTTTGACTTTTCAATGCAAAATTGACAGGAATTGAGATGGGACGCCATGTTGCGTTTGGAGAGCCACTGATGTGCCTAAACATTGAAACCCCCCACAAGTGACACCATTTTGGAAAGTAGACCCCCTAAGGAACTTATCTGGATGTGTGGTGAGCACTTTGACCCACCAAGGGCTTCACAGAAGTTTATAATGCAGAGCCATAAAAATAAAACAAAATTTTTTTCCCACAAAAATTATTTTTTAGCCCCCAGTTTTGTATTTTCCCTAGGGTAACAGGAGAAATTGGACCCCAAAAGTTGTTGTCCAATTTGTCCTGAGTACGCTGATACCCCATATGTGGGGGGGAACCACCGTTTGGGCGCATGGGAGGGTTCGGAAGGGAAGGAGCGCCATTTGGAATGCAGACTTAGATGGAATGGTCTGCAGGCGTCACATTGCGTTTGCAGAGCCCCTAATGTACCTAAACAGTAGAAACCCCCCACAAGTGACACCATTTTGGAAAGTAGACCCCCTAAGGAACTCATCTTGATGTGTTGTGAGAGCTTTGAACCCCCAAGTATTTCACTACAGTTTATAACGCAGAGCCATGCAAATAAAAAATATTTTTTTTTCCACAAAAATTATATTTTAGCCCCCAGTTTTGTATTTTTCCAAGGTTAGCAGGAGAAATTGGACCCTAAATGTTGTTGTCCAATTTGTCCTGAGTACGCTGATACCCGATATGTGGGGGGGAACCACCGTTTGGGCGCATGGGAGGGCTCGGAAGGGAAGGAGCATCATTTGGAATGCAGACTTAGATGGATTGGTCTGCAGGCGTCACATTGCGTTTGCAGAGCCCCTAATGTACCTAAACAGTAGAAACCCCCCACAAGTGACCCCATATTGGAAACTAGACCCCTCAATGAACTTATCTAGATGTGTTGTGAGAACTTTGAACCCCCAAGTGTTTCACTACAGTTTATAACGCAGAGCCGTGAAAATAAAAAATCTTTTTGTTTTCCCACAAAAATTATTTTTTAGCCCCCAGTTTTGTATTTTCCCAAGGGTAACAGGAGAAATTGGTCCACAAAAGTTGTTGTCCAATTTGTCCTGAGTACGCTGATACCCCATATGTTGGGGTAAACCCCTGTTTGGGCACACAGGAGAGCTCGGAAGGGAAGGAGCACTGTTTTACTTTTTCAACGCAGAATTGGCTGGAATTGAGATCGGACGCCATGTCGTGTTTGGAGAGCCCCTGATGTGCCGAAACAGTGGAAACCCCCCAATTATAACTGAAACCCTAATCTAAACACACCCCTAACCCTAATTCCAACGGTAACCCTAACCACACCTCTAACCCTGACACACCCCTAACCCTAATCCCAACCCTATTCCCAACTGTAAATGTAATCTAAACCCTAACCCTAACTTTAGCCCCAACCCTAACCGTAGCCCCAACCCTAACCCTAGCCCTAACCCTAGCCCTAACCCTAGCCCTAACCCTAACCCTAGCCCTAACCCTAGCCCTAACCCTAGCCCTAACCCTAGCCCTAACCCTAACCCTAGCCCTAACCCTAGCCCTAACCCTAGCCCTAGCCCTAACCCTAGCCCTAACCCTAGCCCTAATGGGAAAATGGAAATAAATACATTTTTTTTTATTTTTCCCTAACTAAGGGGGTGATGAAGGGGGGTTTGATTTACTTTTATAGCGAGTTTTTTAGCAGATTTTTATGATTGGCAGCCGTCACACACTGAAAGACCCTTTTTATTGCAAAAAATATTTTTTGCAATACCACATTTTGAGAGCTATAATTTTTCCATATTTTGGTCCACAGAGTCATGTGAGGTCTTGTTTTTTGCGGGACGAGTTGACGTTTTTATTGAAAACATTTTTGGGCACGTGACATTTTTTTATCGCTTTTTATTCCGATTTTTGTGAGGAAGAATGACCAAAAGCCAGCTATTCATGAATTTCTATTGGGGGAGGCGTTTATACCGTTCCGCGTTTGGTAAAATTGATAAATCAGTTTTATTCTTCGGGTCAGTACGATTACAGCGACACCTCATTTATATCATTTTTTTATGGTTTGGTGCTTTTATACGATAAAAACTATTTTACAGAAAAAATAATTATTTTTGCATCGCTTTATTCTCAGGACTATAACTTTTTTATTTTTTTGCTGATGATGCTGTGTGGCGGCTCTTTTTTTGCGGGACAATATGACGCTTTCAGCGGTACCATGGTTATTTATATCTGTCCTTTTGATCGCGTGTTATTCCACTTTTTGTTCGGCGGTATGATAATAAAGCGTTGTTTTTTGCCTCGTTTTTTTTTTTTTTTTCTTACGGTGTTTACTGAAGGGGTTAACTAGTGGGACAGTTTTATAGGTCGGGTCGTTACGGACGCGGCGATACTAAATATGTGTACTTTTATTGTTTTGTTTTTTTTATTTAGATGAAGAAATGTATTTATGGGAATAATATTTTTTTTTTTTTTTCATTATTTTGGAATATTTTTTTTTATTTTTTTTACACATTTGGAAAATTTTTTTTTTACATTTTTACTTTGTCCCAGGGGGGGACATCACAGATCAGTGATCTGACAGTTTGCACAGCACTCTGTCAGATCACTGATCTGACATGTAGCGCTGCAGGCTTCACAGTGCCTGCTCTGAGCAGGCTCTGTGAAGCCACCTCCCTCCCTGCAGGACCCGGATCCGCGGCCATCTTGGATCCGGGGCTCGAGCAGGGAGGGAGGTGAGGAGACCCTCGCAGCAACGCGATCACATCGCGTTGCTGCGGGGGGCTCAGGGAAGCCCGCAGGGAGCCCCCTCCCTGCGCGGTGCTTCCCTGCACCGCCGGCACATCGCGATCATCTTTGATCGCGGTGTGCCAGGGGTTAATGTGCCGGGGGCGGTCCGTGACCGCTCCTGGCACATAGTGCCGGATGTCAGCTGCGATAAGCAGCTGACACCCGGCCGCGATCGGCCGCGCTCCCCCCGTGAGCGCGGCCGATCGGCTATGACGTACTATCCCGTCCAGGGTCAGATAAGCCCAGGGCACCTCGACGGGATAGTACGTCTAAGGTCACAGAGGGGTTAAAGGATATATCCGGGACTTTGCAAAAAAAAGAAGTGCCTAAGCACTAACAGGCAGGTAGGCTACACCGTTCTCAGCCAGCACAGTGCAGTCAATGACTGCTTCTGGCGGCGATTCACCGACTTCCGTTGATGTCACGTCAACAGAGTGGTGGTTTCTTTTCCGCTCTGCTCTGTTGACAGGGCAGTACTGCCATCATTCTGATTTACAGCCGGATCCCCGCTGCCTAACTGGGGGAGAAGGCTGTCAATAAGCATAACGCTGGCAGTCCCGCACTGTCAGCAGAGAAGCCTGGACACGGAAGTGCTGCTCTGTTGATAGACAGCAACCGCTGTGTCCGTGGAGAATGGTGCAGGACACACCAGGCAGGTAGGTTGCAACCACCTGCCTGTTAGTGCTTAGACAGTTTATTTTTTAACAAAGTACAGGATATGCCCTCTAAGGTCAACAGACTAAAATATATGATAAAAATAAAGTAGATCATAGTGCAAATAAAAAATGTGTAATTTTTTTCTGAAGTCTAACTTTATTATATTAAAAATTAATTTTAAACATTGCCTGCAAGGACATGGTCTATATATGGATGAAATAATAAATGTCTGTTTGGAAGTCTGCTGCCTGAGGAGGCCCAGAGGCTCCACTGTCACATAAGAAGACTATAGTGCTGATGTGTACTAGTAAATCATCATAATTAAAGATAATTATTAAGAATGATATCACTGGACAGAGCTGCTAACTACACAAATGAAAAACATGATATAGTCTCTACAGTGTATTAACCTGTGACGGTTTTGCTGGTCCTGGGGCTTGTTTAGGAACAAGTTTTGCACAATGTGACAAACATTGTCTGAGCTAAAGTAGGTCTTGGGATGAAATGAGAATGAATTCTTAGGCCCCGTTCACAAGTTCAATATTTATTTGGTCAGTATTTAACCTCAGTATTTATAAGCCAAAATCACATGACCACTTTTGTATTTATCACCCACTCTTGGTTTTGTGTTACAAATAATGATGTAAAAACTCACCAAATACTGAACATGTGAACATGGCCTTATAGTGACAGTTTTCAGTAGATCACCAACATTAAAGGAATTGTCCACTACTTGTTAAAGGGAATCTGTCACCTACTTTTTTGCATATAAGCTTCGGCCACCGCCATCAGGGGCTTATCTACAGCGTTCTGTAATGCTGTAGATAAGCCCCCGATGTAACCTGAAAGATAAGAAAAACAAGTTTGATTATACTCACCTGGGGGGACAGTCCGGTGTGGTCCGGTCCGGTCCGATGGGCGTCGTGGTCCGGGTCCGGCGCCTCCCATCTTCATGCGATGACGTCCTCTTTCTTGCTTCTGTCGCGGCTCCTGCGCATGCGTACTTTATCTGCCCTGTTGCCCCTGCTGAGGGCAGTGTAGGAAGCAAGGAAGAGGACATCATCACATGAAGAGTGGGGGCGCCGAACCCAGACCGCGATGCCCACCGAACAGGACCGCACCAGACCACCCCCCCGGTGAGTATAACTTGTTTTTCTTATCTTTTAGGTTACATCTGGGGCTTATCTACAGCATTACAGAATGCTGTAGATAAGCCCCTGATGGCAGTGGCCGAAGCTTATATACGAAAAAGTAGGTGACAGATTCCCTTTAAACTAAATGTTTAAATAATAAAGCCTATACTCACCTCCCATGCTGACTCCATTCCAGCGGTGTCTGCATTCATGGTCTCTGGGCTCTGATGCGATGGAATTACACGTGATGCCCAACGCCCAATCGGCACAATCTCCGCCTTTGAACAAACTGAACATGCAGAGGAAGTTCCGGATGAGCTGCAGCCTCAGGGAGAGCAAATATCGACAGCTCGGCAACAGAGTCGGCATGTTAGTTGGCTTTATTTTTTTATCGGGGCTGAACATATAGTTTAAGAAAGGGCTGTCCTAGCAGTGGGCAACCCTTTTAATGGATGCTTATCATCATATAATAACTATTCAACCCAAGCACAGGTACCTGTTGCACCCTTGGCAATGCCAAACAGTTCAGTGCACCTTCCTTCCTACTTGTCTTGCATTTATCCGCACCTCTTCCTAGATTGACAGCTCTGGCTCTACAGGAAGCTGGAGGAGGGCAGAAATTGATGAAAAACATACAGGCGGAAAGAGGCAATGTACTACTCAGTCATGTTAAGGTTGGACTGAGAGCCTCTGCTTGGTAAGAACAGTGTTTTGTGATCACAAACTTTAATCAAGGAATTGTCAATCAGATTACTGTAGAACTTCTTCTGTATGCCAACATACCTATTGATTTTTTATTTCAATATTTATATTTTCTGTTTGTGAAGTATTGTTTAATAAAATTTATACTGGTTTAATGAATATGGACTTGTACTCCATCTCTTTTGGGTATATGTATGTCATATGCAGTAATATCACTTGCACTGTCATTTTCCCACGGTCCAGAGATTACCGAAGTTCAGGCTGTGAGGGAGCGCAGCTTCCGTGACGTCACTGCTCCACTCCCAGCATCTCATTCACCAGTGGTTTTCAACCGGGACGGTCGCATCTTAGCACCGTCCAAATTTAAAACTGTATATTCCCCAGAAATGGATTACTGCGTGCGACACAACGTCGGACAGGTATGGAGATCGAGGGCTTCGCAGGAATTAGGTGTTGTTGTAAGTATGGTTTAATTAACAATAATAAAGGAGTCTGTGTGTTTCTTTCAATTAAAGGACTTTATTCTGGCTGTGCCTTTATTTACCATGCAAATACAGTATAGGATTAGTAATGCGGGTGTCTTATTGATGCCTCTTTATTACTAACCTCGGGGATTGATGTCACCTGAAGGTGACATCAACCCCCCCAACTATTACCCCACTTGCCACCGCTACAGAGCAAATGGGAAGAGAGAGGCTAAGTGCCAGAAATGGCGCCTCTTAAAAATGCGCCTTTTCTGGGGCGGCTGAAAGCTGATATTTTTAGCCGGGGGGCATTATCCATGGCCCCTTCCTAGGCTATTAATATCAGCCCACAGCTGTCGGCATAGCCTTTGTTGGATATTAATTAAGAGGGAACCCCATGTCATTTTTGTGGGGTTCCCCCATTTTAATAGCAAGTAAAGGCTAAGTTTACAGTTGTGAGCTGCTATTAATAGCCTGGGAAGCACCATGGGTATTACCCCCTTCCCAGGCTATAAACATCTGCCCCCAGTCGCTGGCTTACCTTCTGCTGGTTATGAAAATTGCACGTGAGCCCACCCGATTTTCCCCCCAAAAATAATCTTTAATTAATTAAATACATGTCCAGTAATTCACACACACTGTACTAAATGTATTTGTCACTGACATCTATGTATCTACCTATTCTATTGTATTTACGTATGTAATCTATCTCTTCCATCCTTTCGGCTCCTGCAGTGATTTTACAGAAGCCGGCAGATGTATTACCGGATTTTCTTCTATCTATATTTCAGTGCAATATAAATACATATACAGTATATATATATATATATATATATATATATATATGTAAAAAAGGAACAGCACAGCTGTAAACTTATCTGTGGGTGCAAAGCCTTCAGGGAGCCCGTCCACCGGCTATCCTCAGTCCATAGATTCAAACAAAAAACAGGCAGCACTCCATAATCTTGAATGTCTTGTGCAGTTTATTCAGACCCACATGTCTTAATCACGACGTTTCGGCTCAGACTGAGCCTTTCTCAAGGCATATATATGTGTGTTACTGACATGTATATACAGTATATATATATATATATATATATATGTATTCTATGTGTATATATCGATTCTATCTATTCTATTCTAACCTGTCAGTGTGATTTTACTGTAGCAACATTTGACTTGCCGGCTTTTTAAAGGAGGTACAGTTCTACAGGAAGTAGTTTTTTTTCTCTGGTGGCACTCAACTTTAGTAGCATGCATAACTGTCCTACTCCTACCCCCATTTTGCTTCCTTTTGAAGCCCATTAGCCCTAACTATGACCATTTTACAGCCATTTTACAGCACCAAAGTTCCCTATTGACTTATGGGGTTTGGATTTAGGGTCAAATTCTGGTACCCAAACCAAACTTTGGATTAAAGTTTGGCCGAACTCGAAACTTCCATGGGTCCGCTCATCCCAACTCATGATGAGTTTTTGGTGAGTTTTCATATTTTCACTGTGCTAAAAACGCAGCATCTTACAGATTCAGCAAAGTGGATGGGATTTATAGAAATCTCATCCCCACTGTGCGTTTTTAACTCAGCGTAAACTGATGAAATCCATAACATATCAATTTCTCTTGCAGGTACACTGAATTTTTGGGGAAGATTTTTCCTACAGACTTGTATTAAATATGAAAAATCCACAGGTAAAAAAAGGACATGCATTTTTAGAGGATTTCCGCTGCGGAAACGCATAAAAAAATGCATGTAATCAGCACAAGAGTATATAAAAAACAAAGCAACTTTATTTAAAACATGACACACCAACAAAAGACAAAACCCCCAAAATCAAAAATGCTATTTAAATGCATATAACCTAATTTACTCAATAATATTTTGACTTATACTGTGTCAATTGAGTCCAAAAGGACAGTTTTGACCTCCATAACGCTGACTGAGGCTTATCCTTGTTGACCAGTATCATCTTCTCAAAAATAGGACTGCTATGGGAAAATAACCTAATTGAGGGTATGATTTCTTTTATGCCTGTAAAATTGCATCATAATTATTAGGAGTCAAGAGAACCCGCTCATACATAAAAACAGTCTGTCCAATGGGAATAGTGGAGCATTTATTAGGAAATTAATTAATGAAATTCCCTGACTTTTATAAGTGATTTATACATGTTGCTTAATGATATATCCTGTAGTATTAGAAATCAGCGCAGTTTTTGTATTGTTGCACAGAAATTAAGTAACCAGTGAACGTAGTATTAAAAATGTAGAAATTCTGCATTATATTTCACCCACAGACATTCCAAAATGACTTATTCAGGTCACAGCCAGAGTTAGATTAAAGTAATTATTACTGTAATATTTCATTTTAACTGTGTGTGTTTGACAATCATACAGTGACAAAAAAGGATCAAAGCATTTTGGGACACTATTCCCTCACCCTTCATCATTTGCATTATCTGGTAAAGGTAATTGCAGCACACACATCTCTGTAATTAAAAGGTCCCAAAATTACAAAATAAAAATATTTCTACAATACATTCAACAATCTAGAAAATTACATTTATAGAAATAGCAGAAGCTTTCCTTAAGCAGAGTCCAAAAAAAACAGGAGCGTGGTAGACATGCTGTATATAAAGTGTTAGAAGTCCCAGGTTGCACTCTTATGTCAAGTCTTATATAAAATTGTACTTCACCATTACGGAGTTATCTTTCCCTAACAGACAACTAATGTTTTCTATTAAAATTTCCCATTCGGGTCCGCAATAGGACATAAAACTACATTTCTATGCAGAGTTATTCCAGTAGTATCAATCTTCATTCTAGTGTTTGCATTCTACTCATGAACCTGGAGGATCTGGAAAAGTTCTACAGAGCACAAAATTAGGAGAGGGGAAAATATAAGAGAGGACGTTTATCTATTGGTCACTGAGGCCTATGGGCTCTTCATAAATTAGCTCTTAAAAGAGTACGTGCAATTTAGCAAATATTTGTCTTTTGCCCTAGCATATCAAAGCAAAACCATGGATTTTCATGGACTCATCCAGTATGTGGGTTCCAAGGCCTAATGGGGTGCATATGACTGACTATGCAGCAGAGCTCGCCTTCCTGCCAATGTATAAAACAAAGGAGTATGGAGCACAAAACGCATATTGTGAAGTGGATTTTCATGGGCCCATCCAGTATGTGGGTTCCAAGGCTTAATGGAGTGCATATGACTATGCAGCAGGACTCGCCTTCCTGCCAATGCATAAAACAAAGGAGTACGGGAGTACAAAATGCATATTGTGAAGTGCATTTTAATGGGCCCATCCAGTATGTGGGTTCCAAGGCCTAATGGGGTGCATATGACTGACTATGCAGCAGGGCTCGCCTTCCTGCCAATGTATAGAACAAAGGAGTATGGAGCACAAAATGCATATTGTGAAGTGGATTTTCATGGACCCATCCAGTATGTGGGACATGGTCTGAGGGACTAGTTACCTAGCTGATGTAAAAAGACATAAATCCATGCGACACATTCATTCCTGCACTAAGACTGTCAAAGGTCGTCATCAGTTTATATTCCCATACTCTTCTGTCTCTCTTAGATTTGAAGCTACTTTTTAAAACAAGTAATTTCATGTCCATAATGTTATGATTTTGGAGACAAAAATGTATTGCCACAGGTAGATCCATTCTTTTTTCTCTTATTATATGGTGGTGAGAATTCATTCTTGTTCTAAGCTTTTGCCCTGTCTCCCCCACATACAGACCCCCAGTTGGATATTTAGTACAAATAATTAGGTACACCACATTAGAAGTGACACAGCTGAAAGTACCTGGGATCTTGTAGTCCTGATGTGAATTGGGGATTTTTATCTTGTCTGTGGTCATTGCAAATGGACAGGTTTTACATTTTTTCTGATTGCAAGGAAAGGTACCTGCAGCTGTTGGAGAGGACAGGGAGCTCTTGACAATGATGCTTCTTAGATTTGGGGGCTGCCTTAAAAACAGTAGTGGGGGGTCTGGAAAAATGGATTGTAATTGGGCATCTTTTTGTAGTAAAGGTTGTAATTTCCGTGCAGCTCCCCTTAGCACCTCCAGATTTGGATTGTAGGAAACTACTAGAGGTACCCGGTTATTTTCTTCTTTAGTTTTGTAATGTAGCAGGTGATTCCTTGACATTCTGGTGGCTCTTGTAATCTGGTTTTCAATTGTTCTTGGATGGGGGCCTTGTTTCAAAAAGGTCTTTCTAAGGCGACTAAGGTGTTCATCTCTATCCCTGGGGTTGGAACATATACGATTGTATCTGATGGCTTGGCTGCAGACAATAGAGTTTTTTTTTATGTAAACTGTCCCAATTAAGGTATGTTGGACGGTCAATTGGCTTCTGATACAGGGATGTCTCTATTTTATTGTTCTGCAGCTTAATGGTGGTGTCCAAAAAGTTAATTTCAGTGCAGGAGTAGCTGAGTGTCAAGTTGATGGTAGGATGAAATTGAATAAACTGTTCATGGAACGTCTTTAGCTGTGGCTCAGACTCCGTCCAGATGATTAAAATGTCATCAATGTAGCGGTAGTAGGCCAGAGGCCTGATGGGACATGAGGACAAAAAGTCACTGTCAAGCTTGGCCATGAAAATATTTGCATACTGTGGATCCATTTTACTTCCCATTGTTCTGCCAGTCTCCTGTAGATAGATCTTGTTGTCAAATTCAAAGTGATTGTGGGTGAAGATGAATTTTATAAGTTTCACCACAGAATCCGCATCAGTCCCTGTCTTTTCCAGGAAGAATTTGCAGGCATTTAATTCAGACTGGTGTGGGATACTGGAGTACAAAGATTCCACATCCATGGTGGCCAGGATGGTTCCTTCTGGTAGATGACCTATTGTTGATAGTTTATTCAATAGGTCAGTTGTGTCCTGAATGAAGCTGGGTGTATCCTTTACCAGGGGTTTAAGAATACCCTCTACCCATCCAGATACCTGCTCAGTAAGGGTGCCCACACATGAAATAATTGGTCTTCCTGGGTTTCCAGATTTGTGGATTTTGGGAAGCATGTAGAATGTCCATGTTCTTGGACTTTCTAGTATCAGGTCATCGACTCTTATGAATTAATTGGGCAGACAAGATACCAACTTGTTTAGTTTCTTGTAATAGTCCTGTGTAGGATCCGGCTCCTTTATTTTGTAGTAGCGCCTGAGGGAATATTTCAATGATACAGAAGATTCAGAACCCACCTGGATTGAAGGAAAAGGGATCCTAACAACCAAGAAGAGGTCAGACTGGACACCTACACCTGGACACAACCCTCATTTGGATAAATATATAGACTCCTTCAGACATTTGATAAAATGCACCATCATAGATACTAATAGGAGACAAACATCGAACATCAGTGCCCAGGAGAGAAAGGCCATACAGTTTCTAAAACCAACAAAAAAATCATCATCAAACCTGCTGACAAGGGCGGTGCAATAGTCATGTTGAACACATCAGACTATATGAAGGAAGCAAACAGACAACTTATGGACACACGCTACTACAAAAAATTGGAGTCGGATCTTTCACAGGACTATTACAAGGAACTAAACAAGTTCAGATGATAACAGACAATTGTCAATAAATACATACATTTCCAGGAAGAGGAATAGAGTAACTCACAGTTCTACGAAAAACGCTTAGGCTGTGTGCACACGTTGTGGATTTTTCATGTTTTTTTGCTATAAAAATGCATAAAAACGCATACATTATGCATCCCATCATTTAGAATGCATTCTGCAATTTTTGTGCACATTTTTCGCAGAAAAAAACGCATTGCGGTAAAAAACGCAGCATGTTCATTAATTTTGCGGCTTTTTGCGGATTTCCCACTATATCATTGCATTGGGAAATCTGCAAAAAAAAACACGAGAAAAACGTGCAAAAAACGTGAAAAAAAGCATGCGGATTTCTTGCAGAAAATGTCTGGTTTTGCTCAGGAAATTTCTGCAAGAAATCCTGATCATGTGCACATAGCCTTAGGGTTTACAATCCTGCACGTTGGATCACGTGTTTATATGACCAGCTGCTTTTGTGTTATCATCGAAATGCTCCAGGTTTCTGTGATTAGCCACTATTTACTGTTCATCTCCCTGAACCCCCCAACCCTGCATTCCACGAGTGAAAATCCACAAGGACTTGGGCTTTCTAGCAATAGTTAACTGCATCCAGTCCAAAACAACATGAAGTCAGCAGAGTAGGCCAAATCAGCCCTGGAGAAAGGCAAACTCAAATTATTTCAGCAAACTCCACACACTGTTGAAATTGAAATCTGAGGCAATCTTAGCCCAGGACTGTTGCTTTGAGGTAAAACTGTGCTAATAACCAAGAACTCTGAGCGGGATTTGGTTTCATTAACTAAGCGGTGCTCACAGCATGAAACTGAGTGTGTGAGACAGGAAACTGTAAATTATGATCTCTACCTCCATATGTGCACATGTTACTGCTTTAAACATTCATTAAAAGGGCTCCTGAGCTGGGTTATTTCAGAGATGGGAGAAGTCAACCCCCCCAGCGCAGTCTACAAACACAAGCTTAGGGAATCAGTGTTTGTTATTCCTAATGCGCCATATAACACACACTAGTAGCAATGTGCCCCCAATCTATTGCTACAATTGGGTCTAACCAGTGCTATTGTTATCTGGCAATTAGGTAATTGTTTTCATGCAAATACCTTAAACTATGTTCACATCAAATTTGTGATAGACACTTAGTGAATGTGCACACGACGCCTTTATCAGGCAGATTACACCTGGAGCTTGCCTAAAAAAAGCGCCATAAGGACAAAAATGATGAACTTGTGCACAATACTAAAATGACCTGCGGTAGATATGTTCTGTCTTTTGTCACCATTTTAAACCGCACCAGGCCTAGAAAGCCATGAAGCAGCTAAAAGAAGTGACCTGTCTCTGTCCTTTCATTTCACTATGTTATACTTGGAATACAAAGAAAAGACTTTAGCGGAAAAGACATCCAAGAAGACGTCAGAAAAGACACTTGAGGGAAAACACAGCTGGCGTTTTCTTGAAGTGTCAAGTCTAATGACTTTGGAGTATTGTATAGCCATTTTATTGTTGCTCTTACACTGCCATGCAGGTTGCCTTTTACAAGTTTGTCCTGTCTCTCTCCCTGTAGCCCAGTTCTGATGTAAATAACCCCTTCTTTCTTCCTCAGTTAGTGTTTGTCAGTCATCATCGTCTGACGTTTACCTCTGTATACATCTGGTTCAGAATTTACCTGGTGCATGTGTACAGCTACCGCTGTTACTATTGTAATAACAATACAAGAATTCAGCCTAAGAGCAAACTTCTTATGGAATCTTCATTAAAGCCTCCTGCAGTCGAATTGACACTATCTGATGAAGTTCTTGGTGTGAGTACTGGCTCAATACAGACATCCATAGAAACGTCGTCTAAGGAGACCTACACTCACAGCCTAGTTATGGAGTCAAAATATGTTGCGGCTTCTGCTTCAAAAATGATGTAGGTACTTCAGTGTCTAAAAGGCGCCGTCTGCACATCCCCATAGTGTATAGCCAGGAAATGATTCTTATGTACAAGCTAAGCATGTCCTTGATACATGCCTTAAAGTCCTTGGTACAAGATTCAGGAAGAGGAAACGGTGGCACTCTGACTCACCTGAGTATTTTGTATAAACTTTTATTCTTACAGCACAATATAATATGGATCCGGGGACCACATCTCTTCAGCTGTTTCATGCTGCACTAGCAGACCTGAATCCGTTGAAGCGCTAGTGCAGCACGAAACGGCAGTTGTCCTGAAAGAATACATCCCTGCCTCCATGTTGTATAAAGTGCTGTAAGACTAAAAGTATATACAAGATACTCACGTGAGTCAGAGTGCCACCCATTCCTCTTCCTGAAGCTTGTCCCAAGGACTTGTTTTCTTCGGGTGGACATACCACGATACTAGCAAGCTGTTATGAAGTCTCTGCTGAATACTACTCAAGGTATGCGGGCAGAATAGTGCAGTTTTTTTGCTTTTCTTTGCGTGCATTCATCTCTATAAGGTTCAATCAGCCCGATGGAGGCAAAACATGTCCCTATGATCTCTGCCACATTTTTATAATTCAATTTGCCACAAAAGAACTATGCTTTTCCATTATATGGTATCCAGTAAAAAAAGTGTGCAGCACTCTACCCTTTAGGATTTTTTTAACGGGTCTTGTTTGTGATCGATGCCTAATTTTAGTGCATACTGTACATTGCGTACTCTCACCAATGTACGTGTTAAAAAGAGGACATGTGAATATAGATATTGTTATCAGAAACAGAAGATACCTTTATAACACTGCCTAGTTTTTAATGGGTTTCCTCACTCCTGAATGACTGACACATTGGGCTAACAGCATGACTGTGGCAGTGGCCCAAACTTTGAAATGTCCAATGCCCCAAGCAGTTAAAGAGTGCAGTGGTACTACTTCATGGCAGCACTTACAAGCTCTATTGAGAGTGGCACTAATGGAAGAAAAGCCTTGTATCGACTTGATTGTGATGTTTTACATTAGAGAATAGCAATTTAATGCAGGTTTTCTATAAAATGAGTTGAAAGAATCACATTATGCTTTTACAGTCGTAATAATTTCTGATGTTCAGATAAGAGTGCTAAGGGGGTACATATAGGGCAACCATTGATCAGGACAAGTAAAATAATCTACTTAAAGCATAAATTATAATACATAACATGAAAAGTTAAATCAATTTTATTTAAGTATCTCATTTATGATTTCATCCATTGAAATGTAGATCTGTTCACATAGCTGTGACATGGCTGTATTTAGTGACCCTTGTAGTTAAATTGAACAGAAATTATATCACTATAGGACCCTATAATAAGTTACATACAGAAGAACAATAAAATGTGTCCATATCACAGCCATGTTGAAACCTGCCCTATTCCGAGAAGTGAATACTTGTGGTGATACCTCAACGATATCACACCTGTTGCTTTGGGTGGCCACTGTCAGATGATTTGTTCCTACCACCACTGGAGCCAGCCATTAGCCATGATGATGCATTGCAAAAAACTACTGTTTTTTTAACCATTGGAAGACGATCAGTCTTTGCCACTGGTTTGTTAGAGTGAGCTGGAATTTTGCCATGGGCTATTTTTATTTCCCAGATGTGGTCTGAACTCTGCAGAGCAAAATGCACAGAACAATGGGATTTAACCGCATAGTTTCCTGTGTCTTTCAGACCTCAGTCACATCACACAAACTGTTATATGTGATTTATGTGTCTATATCTGCCCACAGCAGACATAAAAAGCATAATTCTGCATATTTAATTTCATTAGTTGGATCTCTAAAAACCCTAGCAATTTTAATCATCTAAGATGACATTATTAATTTTTGACTACTATAAATTATAAGCTATAAGAAGATATAAGGGTAATATGCATAATAATAAGATACAAGTGTGATAACAGAATAACGTAGGTGTAAAACATACAGTTGTGCTAAAGTATTTGCCCCCTTCCTGATTTCGTATTCTTTTGCATGTTTGTCACACTTAAATGTTTCAGATCACCAAACAATTGTAAATATTAGACGAAGATAACACAAGTAAACACAAAATGCAGTTTTTAAATGAAGGCCCTGTGTGAAAAAGTGATTGCCCCTTAAAACATAAACTAACTGTGGTTTAAGCTGAGTTCAAATTCACTAGCTACACGCAGGCCTGATTACTTCCACAATAGTTCTTAATCAAGAAATCACTTAAATAGAACCTGCCTGACAAAGTGAAGAAAACCAAAAGCTCCTCAAATGCTAGACACCTTGCCGCGATCCAAAGAAATTCTGGAATAAATCAGAACGAATCTATCAATCTGGAAAAGGGTATAAAACGATTTCACAAGCTTTAGAACTCCAGCGAACTACAGTGAAAGCCATTATCCACAATGGGCAAAAACACTGAACAGTGGTAAAACTTCCTAGAAGTGGCCAGCCAAAATGACCCCAAGAGGGCAGTGACAACACATCCAAGAGGTCACTAAAGACCCCACAACATCCAAAGAACTGCAGGTCTCACTTGTCTCAGTTAAGGTCAGTGTTCATGACTCCACCATAAGAAAGATACTGGGTAAAAATGGCCTGCATGGCAGAGTTCCAAGACGAAAACCACTGTCAAGCAATAAGAACATAAAGGCTTGTCTCAGTTTTGCCAGAAAACATCTTGATGATCCCCAAGACTTTTGGGAAATTTCTCTGTGGACTGAAGAGCCAAAAGTTGAACTTTTTGGAAGGTAACACAGCATTTCAGAAAAAGAATATCATACCAACAGTAAAATATGGTTTGGAAATGTGATGATCTGGGGCTGTTTCAGGATCTATAAAACTTGCGGCAAATGGAACTATGACGCTGTAAGAATCTGGCTGCACTCGGATGTCACCCGAGTGCAGTCCTATTAGAGCATGTAGATTCAAACAGTGAAAAACGGAGAGTGGACCCACTGGACCGTGATGACGAACCCCTCTCGGACGAGCTGACCAGGTGGACCGCCCCCTATACAGGGAGAGTTAGGGGCAGGCCCGTGAGGGACTATCGCCACGGAAGCTGGAGGGTCGACTGAGATCAGATGGGAACACAGCAGGCACAAAGGGAAAGAGGGAACAGAAAGGAACTACTGAGACAAGGGAGAAGATGGGAACGCTACGGAGGCACCGAGGCTGGCAGGACAATATGGAGACACCGAGGCTGACGAGAGCAAGGAAAAGATATAGGAGCCGGGCAGGTACCGCAGAGGAAAAGGAACTGAAGGAACAAGGCAGAAACGCAGGCAACAGGCAGGCACTGCAGAGGGCGGAGGAGACCCAAAGTCAGAGAGCTAGGAACGCACAGAGACCACAGGTGGCCAAAAGCACTTGTAAACACAAATGAACATCAGGCACAGAGAAGCAGCAGGAAGCAGTTTACATAGCAGCATGGGAGCTACTTCCGGGTTACAGTCCTCCTGGAATCAGATGTGCGCACGCGCAGAGCTGAATGTGACGCGTGCGCGCACCCGGCGAGCTGCAGTGGGGAGAGGCGGCGGCAGCAACGGCATGACAGGAACCTTGAATTCTACCGAAAAATCTTGAAGTAGAATGTCCAGCAATCTGTTCGAAACCTCTGGCTCAAGCGCAATTGTGTTATGCAGTTGGACAGTGATCCAAAACACCCCAGCAAGTTCACCTCTGAATGACTTTTAAGAAAAACAAAATTAAGACTTTGGAGTGACATAGTCAAACTCCTGACCTTAATCCGATGAGATGCGACAAAAGTAGAGCTTTTTGGGCAAAGGCATCAACCCAACCAGTTATTAGGTTTAGGGGGCAATCACTTTTTCACACAGGGTTTGGGCTTCTTTTTCCCTTAATAATAAAGACCTTAATTTTAAAAAGTCATTTTGTGTTTACTTGTGTTATTTTTGTCTAATATTTAAATTTGTTTGGTGATCTTAAACCTTTAAGTGGGACAAACATGCAAACGAACAGGAAATCAGAAAGGGGGCAAACATTTTTTCACACATCTGTAAGCGTGAATGTAAATGCTGGAACATGTTCATAAAGTATCAAAGGGCATCTCATCTTTTTCATCAGATGAGTAAATTAATGGAATTTCTTCTGAATAAATGTTACCCTAACTAAAATGGAAAAAATTTAATATATTTTATTTGGTCTTTTAAAGTACATAGTCCTCATTTCAGTTCTTTAACTTTTGGCCACAACATGTTTTCTTCTGGAGAACCTGCTCTGTCCGACATTACACAATGAAATCATAGATTTGAATGGGCACTTTGTCATGTCAAATTTCCCCTGAGGTGGAGCTGTAGGGAAAATAGACACCTACTGCAAGGTTTCCCCACAGATCTGATGGCTTGTGGTCTCAAGACGGAACACTTATTGATCTGCTTATTGCTAAGTGGATTGCCCTAAGTAAAGGAATGGCTTGGCTCAACTTAATAAATAGGTAAAATTGCAAAGTACTTTAAAAAATAAGCAATTTTGCATTTTACCTCTCTTCTCAAAAATTGAGGGATTTCTAATTTCACAGTGTACAGCTCGTAACCTGGGTTACCGGCCACCCTGCAGTTTTAATTGTAATAAAGGCATAACAGACAGGTGATATTTCACTTCAAGGAAAGCAAGGCATTGGACAATATCAGATGCAATCCATGATGGGAAAAAATGGAGGAGAAAAAGCTCTAGTAACTGTAGTGCTGGCTGAATGACGATGAAGAAGAACTGGTTCTTAAAAACAGTGGATGGCAAGTTATAGGGCATGAGAATCAGAAGTGTTTCCATCACCGGCATTCCGAGCAAATCAATAAAAGAAAAGGGGCAACTTGTATAATGTTTGCATCGTAGAAATAAGACACGAGGCATATTAATACTCACTAAACACTCTGACCTTGCCTGGGTGGTGGCGGCAATCTAAAGAGGAAGTGTCACCTCCTAGATGATGCTTATATACCTTCATTCTGCTGACAAAACCTAATGACCCAATGCCTGTAACCATCAATGAGTTTCTTACAATGCTCTGCTGGAATTTTAGACCATTCTTCTTTGGCAAACTGCTCCAGGTCCCTGATATTTGAAGGGTGCCTTCTCCAAACTGCCATTTTTAGATCTCTCCACAGGTGTTCTATGGGATTCAGGTCTGGACTCATTGCTGGCCACCTTAGAAGTCTCCAGTGCTTTCTCTCAAACCATTTTCTAGTGCTTTTTGAAGTGTGTTTTGGGTCATTGTCCTGCTGGAAGACCCATGACTTCTGAGAGAGACCCAGCTTTCTCACACTGGGCCCTACATTATGCTGCAAAATTTGTTGGTAGTCTTCAGACTTCATAATGCCATGCACACAGTCAAGCAGTCCAGTGTCAGAGGCAGCAAAGCAACCCCAAAACATCAGGGAACCTCCGCCATGTTTGACTGTAGGGACGGTGTTCTTTCTTTGAATGCCTCTTTTTTTCTCCTGTAAATTCTATGTTGATGCCTTTGCCCAAAAAGCTCTACTTTTGTCTCATCTGACCAGAGAACATTCTTCCAAAACGTTTTAGGCTTTTTCAGGTAAGTTTTGGCAAACTCCAGCCTGGCTTTTTTATGTCTCGGGGTAAGAAGTGGGGTCTTCCTGGGTTTCCTACCATACAGTGCCTTTTCATTCAGATGCCGACGGATAGTACGGGTTGACACTGTTGTACCCTCGGACTGCAGGGCAGCTTGAACTTGTTTGGATGTTAGTCGAGATTCTTTATCCAACATCCGCACAATCTTGCGTTGAAATCTCTAGTCAATTTTTCTTTTCCGTCCACATCTAGGGAGGTTAGCCACAGTGCCATGGGCTTTAAACTTCTTGATGACACTGCGCACGGTAGACACTGAACATTCAAGCCTTTGGAGATGGACTTACAGCCTTGAGATTGCTCATGCTTCTCACAATTTGGTTTCTCAAGTCCTCAGACAGTTCTTTGGTCTTCTTTCTTTTCTCCATGCTCAATGTGGTACACACAAGGACACAGGACAGTGGTTGAGTCAGCTTTAATCCATGTCATCTGGCTGCAAGTGTGATTTAGTTATTGCCAACACCTGTTGGGTGCCACAGGTAAGTTACAGGTGCTGTTAATTACACAAATTAGAGAAGCATCACATAATTTTTCGAACAGTGCCAATACTTTTGTCCTCCCCTTTTTTATGTTTGGTGTGGAATTATATCCAATTTGGCTTTAGGACAATTCTTTTTGTGTTTTTTCATTTAAGACGAATTAAATGAAGATACTAATACCAAATAATTTGTGATTGCAATCATTTTCAGGAAGAAAATGAGTATTATCTGACAGAATTGCAGGGGTGTCAATACTTTTGGCCATGACTGTAGAAAGATATTATTATTGTATATCTGAAGCATTTTTGCATCAGTTACAGTACATTGTCCTTCATCCACTGACTATAAGATAAAAATACAATGTACAAGGACTAGTACAACCGATTTCACTAAAAAAGTAATGTCATAGTAATAAGTTATAAGTCAGCAGACCCAGTTCTTCATGTACGTGTTCTATCTGTTATTTTCAAGGAGACTACATAACCATAATAATCACTGATGCTATTCACATGCATGTGTGTTTTAGCGGACTGTGTGAATGGAAAAAGAAAATAAATCACAGAGACATGTCTGTTTTTTATCAGATCAAAATTTAAATATATGGATCATGAAAATCTCAAACAGCCACCGCATGGCATAAGTGTGCAGCTCGTGTGCTGTCTGTGATTAACATTGTAACGTATAGGAGAAACTTTGTACATTTTTATTTAATACGTGAAAATCACTGATCAAGCCCGGTAAAACTGACTCTCTGGCCAAACAATGATGAAACAAAGAAGAAAAGTACTTATATTATGCGTGCATAAAAAAATCTATGACGTCTGAATGGGGGACTTATTGGGGGGTTGTACCCTCTTGTTATGCAGAGTAAATGGTCATAGGGGTTGTCTAATTTGAATACTTAGTGGAATATGGTCATCTAACATGACTACACAATCTTGCCAAAGCTAATACATCTGGAAATAAGATATGGTTATACGCAAGCAACACATGTCCATCTTCATGTCATAGTACTTTGCATTCAGCCATACATTGTAAAACTAATGTAATTGTTATCAATCTATTCCTTGGTCTACTGTTAGCAATCTACTTCTTGGTCTACAATTATCAATCTAATCCTTGGTCTACTGTTATCAATCTACTTCTTGGCCTACTGTTACCAATCTACTCCTTGGTCTACTGTTATCAATCTACTTCTTGGCCTACTGTTATCAATATATTACTTGGCCTACAATCATCAATCTACTCCTTGGTCTACTGTTATCAATCTACTACTTGGTCTAAAGTTATCAATCTACTTCTTGGTCTACTGTTATCCATCTATTACTTGGTCTACAATTATCAATCTACTCCTTGGTCTACTGTTATCAATCTACTACTTGGTCTACGGTTAATATACTCCTTGGTCTACTGTTATCAATCTACTTCTTGGTCTACTGTTATCAATCTACTTCTTGGTCTACTATTATCAATATACTTCTTGGTCTACTGTTATCCATCTATTACTTGGTCTACAATCATCAATCTACTCCTTGGTCTACAGTTATCAATCTACTTCTTGGTCTACTGTTATCCATCTATTACTTGGTCTACAATCATCAATCTACTACTTGGTCTACAGTTATCAATCTACTTCTTGGTCTACTGTTATCCATCTATTACTTGGTCTACAATTATTAATCTACTCCTTGGTCTACTGTTATTAATCTACTCCTTGGTCTACTGTTATCAATCTACTACTTGGTCTACGGTTAATATACTCCTTGGTCTAGTGTTATCAATCTACTTCTTGGTCTACTGTTATCAATCTACTCCTTGGTCTACTATTATCAATATACTTCTTGGTCTACTGTTATCCATCTATTACTTGGTCTACAATTATCAATCTACTCCTTGGTCTACTATTATCAATCTACTACTTGGTCTATAGTTAATATACTCCTTCGTCTACTGTTATCAATCTACTTCCTGGTCTACAGCTCATCCACAGGATTTGAGAGAATACTCCCATTGTGAAAGGGAGTGATTCTGAGTGATTCTTCATACTGTCAAGAGATAGCTGGAAAAAAAATCCTAAATGTTGTCAAGACACCTCTGATAATATCTACTTCCTTTCTTTTGAAGTCAATGAAGAAATATCTTCCCTAGTCCTTAAAAGATTCAGTACATGATTGCCTGCCTCCTTGTGTTTACATTATCTATTGCCTGCCTTCCAAGGTTTACATTACATATTGCTTCCTTACGTTTCCATCATTTTACCCATTCCTTCCGTGCAGGCTGTCCCTATTTGACCTTAAATTTAAAGTCTGCATTTTTTTGGTTTTCAATTTTACTATTTCAAAAATTCATGAGAATATGTTTGTTATGTACATATGATTAATGCGGAAGTATAAAAGGGATGCAACATAACAAAGCTGTTTACATTTCTCATAGTTTCCGCATCTATTAGCATACAATATTCAGCAGAACCTCTCTTTATTATACGAAAGCTCAAATGATCTTTTTTCCAACAAGACAGCACTTCCGCCCGCCTGCTAAAGAAAAAAAGAAAGAGTCATATTTATAGCACTGCTTTGATTTCCTCTGATTACCAAAAACTGTAGCGTAAAGGAAGTGACTACAATTAATCTTGGAATCTGCATTGTGAATGCCAGCTGTCCGTATTTTCTTCTACGCTAGGCCAGAAATCTCAGAATTTATGGGCAAAGCTTTTCATAGTGTGGCATCTGAAACATGGTGACAATTCATAATACTCAACCTTGAGGAAATATTTATTTGGTCCTATAAGCGGCTATCTATTAAATAAGAGCAGGGTCGGACAGGATGCAGCTGTTTGTCTTCCTATACAGAAGCCATGTGTTATGGGGCAGCTGGGAAAACTATGCAAGTGTAATGATGAATAGCACACAGTATTAGTATTAATAGTCCTGCAGAGGCCCTGCTCAAACCGAGACCGTTATTCACATGAAAATGTTATAATTAATAAGTGCCAGGTACAAGGATGAGGAGAAAAGAGATTACACTTCAGTTAGATGGGAGACAAACCATACATCCCATCTTAATACTAAGGACAGACAATTATGGTTATGTGACTAGAATAAAGGGTCTTTAAAAAAATTACTGTATACTGTTTAACCACTAAAATATAATAGAAGAATAATATATAAAAAAAATAACATCTCAAAATTAGGTTGTGCAGTATGCCCTAAATCAGAAATAACCCCATGTACAACGAGTAACATTTTTCTATTTTGCAAAATAACAGCCATGTATGACAATACCCCTGAAGCCGGCCATACACGAGATTGCTGTTAGACGAGCACTTGTCCGGCAGACAGCTATTTCTCCCTACTCCACCATACACATAATCGCTCAATTCAGCTGAGTGAACATGTGTCGTCAATGGGGAGAGCAGAGAAAGCTGCTGCCATAATCCTCTGGCAGTGGCTTATGTCTACCAAAAACAAAAGGATAAGGCTTTGCAATTTTAACTGTCTAATTTTTCTCCGTTTCACCATAATTTCTCAAAGGAGAGACAGGAGAATTTAGCATTTTGGAAATGTATTCCTCTTGGAATGCTCCGTTTTCAGTCCGATTACTAATATTTTGTTGATGGGGTTAAGCTATATTTTGTTCACAGTCATTTTGAACACTAGAGATATGGATCGGAAAATCATGGCTTATCTTGGCTATGATGCTTTTGCAAGAATTCAGACTGAAGTCCAGAATCTGCAAAAGGAATTTTTTTTATAGTGAAGTGGAGGTGTGTTTTGGGACCTAATCAGTGCCTTCAGCAATGCTCTGTGGTGCATCTACTCTTGGCTAGTGAGGAGAAATAGACATCCCCTTTAAAACTTTAGTAATCTGATGGGTCTCTCCCCAAGGTGGCTAGCATATATTAGTAATCTGATGAAGCCAAGTTTACACTGTGCGCTGCATCCTTACTATATGTCATGGTTGTTAGGCAGCACATCTATAGTAACAAAACTGCCAGATATAAATTAGCTGACCAGGCACATCTAAGGTACAACAGAAGAGAAAAACATATTGGCAGCAGTCCTTCATTGCTACTCATCCATATGTTAATATTAAAGTTTTCTGAACATGTGGGACCTGTTATGGCTGGCAATCAGGCAACACAGCGTGCAGTAATCAGCGCACATACAGTGATCTGGCAATAACCAAAAACAATAGGACGAGCTCTGAGACGTGGAATCTCTGTAGACTGCAGTACCTGATCTATCCTCACACAACTATAAGCAGCAGTGGATTGCGCCTATCACTACCTATGCAACTCGGCACTGCCTGAGGAGCTGACTAGCCTGAAGATAGAAATACAAGCCTGACTTACCTCAGAGAAATACCCCAAAGGAATAGGCAGCCTCCCACATATAATGACTGTTAGCAAGATGAAAAGACAAAACGTAGGAATGAAATAGATTCAGCAAAGTGAGGCCCGATATTCTAGACAGAGCGAGGATAGCAAAGAGAACTATGCAGTCTACAAAAAACCCTAAAACGAAAACCACGCAAAGGGGCAAAAAGACCCACCGTGCCGAACTAACAGCACGGCGGTGCACCCCTTTGCTTCTCAGAGCTTCCAGCAAAAGTTAATAGCAAGCTGGACAGAAAAAACAGAAAACAAACTAGAAGCACTTATCTAGCAGAGCAGCAGGCCCAAGGAAAGATGCAGTAGCTCAGATCCAACACTGGAACATTGACAAGGAGCAAGGAAGACAGACTCAGGTGGAGCTAAATAGCAAGGCAGCCAACGAGCTCACCAAAACACCTGAGGGAGGAAGCCCAGAGACTGCAATACCACTTGTGACCACAGAAGTGAACTCAGCCACAGAATTCACAACAGTACCCCCCCCTTGAGGAGGGGTCACCGAACCCTCACCAGAACCCCCAGGCCGACCAGGATGAGCCACATGAAAGGCACGAACAAGATCTGGGGCATGGACATCAGAGGCAAAAACCCAGGAATTATCTTCCTGAGCATAACCCTTCCATTTGACCAGATACTGGAGTTTCCGTCTAGAGACACGAGAATCCAAAATCTTCTCCACAATATACTCCAATTCCCCCTCCACCAAAACAGGGGCAGGAGGCTCCACAGATGGAACCATAGGTGCCACGTATCTCCTCAACAACGACCTATGGAATACATTATGTATGGAAAAGGAGTCTGGGAGGATCAGACGAAAAGACACCGGATTGAGAATCTCAGAAATCCTATACGGACCAATAAAACGAGGTTTAAATTTAGGAGAGGAAACCTTCATAGGAATATGACGAGAAGATAACCAAACCAGATCCCCAACACGAAGTCGGGGTCCCACACGGCGTCTGCGATTAGCGAAAAGCTGAGCCTTCTCCTGGGACAAGGTCAAATTGTGGACTACCTGAGTCCAGATCTGCTGCAACCTGTCCACCACAGAATCCACACCAGGACAGTCCGAAGACTCAACCTGTCCTGAAGAGAAACGAGGATGGAACCCAGAATTGCAGAAAAATGGAGAGACCAAGGTAGCCGAGCTGGCCCGATTATTAAGGGCGAACTCAGCCAACGGCAAAAATGACACCCAATCATCCTGGTCAGCGGAAACAAAACATCTCAGATATGTTTCCAAGGTCTGATTGGTTCGTTCGGTCTGGCCATTAGTCTGAGGATGGAAGGCCAAGGAGAAAGATAGGTCAATGCCCATCCTACCACAAAAGGCTCGCCAGAACCTCGAGACAAACTGGGAACCTCTGTCAGAAACAATATTCTCAGGAATGCCATGTAAACGAACCACATGCTGGAAGAACAAAGGCACCAAATCAGAGGAGGAAGGCAATTTAACCAAGGGCACCAGATGGACCATTTTAGAAAAGCGATCACAGACCACCCAAATGACCGACATTTTTTGAGAAACGGGAAGGTCAGAAATGAAATCCATCGAAATATGTGTCCAAGGCCTCTTCGGGACCGGCAAGGGCAAAAGCAACCCACTGGCACGTGAACAGCAGGGCTTAGCCCTAGCACAAATTCCACAGGACTGCACAAAAGCACGCACATCCCGTGACAGAGATGGCCACCAGAAGGATCTAGCAACCAACTCCCTGGTACCAAAGATTCCTGGATGACCGGCCAGCACCGAACAATGAAGTTCAGAGATAACTTTACTAGTCCACCTATCAGGGACGAACAGTTTCTCGGCCGGACAACGATCAGGTTTATTAGCCTGAAATTTCTGCAACACTCTCCGCAAATCAGGGGAGATGGCAGACACAATGACTCCTTCCTTGAGGATACTCGCCGGCTCAGATAACCCCGGAGAGTCGGGCACAAAACTCCTAGACAGAGCATCCGCCTTCACATTTTTAGAGCCCGGAAGGTATGAAATCACAAAATCAAAACGAGCAAAAAATAACGACCAACGGGCCTGTCTAGGATTCAAGCGCTTGGCAGACTCAAGATAAGTAAGGTTCTTATGATCAGTCAAAACCACCACGCGATGCTTAGCACCCTCAAGCCAATGACGCCACTCCTCGAATGCCCACTTCATGGCCAGCAACTCTCGGTTGCCCACATCATAATTACGCTCAGCAGCAGAAAATTTCCTGGAAAAGAAAGCACATGGTTTGAACACTGAGCAACCAGAACCTCTCTGTGACAAAACCGCCCCTGCACCAATCTCAGAAGCATCAACCTCGACCTGGAACGGAAGAGAAACATCAGGTTGACACAACACAGGGGCACAGCAAAAACGACGCTTCAACTCCTGAAAAGCTTCCACGCCAGCAGAAGACCAATTAACCAAATCAGCACCCTTCTTGGTCAAATCGGTCAATGGTCTGGCAATGCTAGAAAAATTACAGATGAAGCGACGATAAAAATTAGCAAAGCCCAGGAATTTCTGCAGACTTTTTAGAGATGTCGGCTGAGTCCAATCCTGGATGGCCTGAACCTTAACCGGATCCATCTCGATAGTAGAAGGGGAAAAGATGAACCCCAAAAATGAAACTTTCTGCACACCGAAGAGACACTTTGATCCCTTCACGAACAAGGAATTAGCACGCAGTACCTGGAAAACCATTCTGACTTGCTTCACATGAGACTCCCAATCATCTGAGAAGATCAAAATGTCATCCAAGTAAACAATCAAGAATTTATCCAGATACTCACGGAAAATGTCATGCATAAAAGACTGAAAAACAGATGGAGCATTGGCAAGTCCGAACGGCATCACCAGATACTCAAAATGACCCTCGGGCGTATTAAATGCCGTTTTCCATTCATCTCCCTGCCTGATTCTCACCAGATTATACGCACCACGAAGATCAATCTTAGTAAACCAACTAGCCCCCTTAATCCGAGCAAACAAGTCAGAAATCAATGGCAAGGGATACTGAAACTTAACAGTGATCTTATTAAGAAGGCGGTAATCAATACACGGTCTTAGTGAACCATCCTTCTTGGCTACAAAAAAGAACCCTGCTCCCAATGGTGACGACGATGGGCGAATATGTCCCTTCTCCAGGGACTCCTTCACATAACTGCGCATAGCGGTGTGTTCAGGTACGGACAAATTAAATAAACGACCCTTAGGGAATTTACTACCAGGAATCAAATCGATAGCACAATCACAATTCCTATGCGGAGGTAGGGCATCAGACTTGGACTCTTCAAATACATCCTGAAAGTCCGACAAGAACTCTGGGATGTCAGAAGGAATGGATGACGAAATAGACAAAAATGGAACATCACCATGTACTCCCTGACAACCCCAGCTGGTTACCGACAAAGAGTTCCAATCCAATACTGGATTATGGGTTTGTAGCCATGGCAACCCCAACACGACCACATCATGCAAATTATGCAGTACCAGAAAGCGAATAACTTCCTGATGTGCAGGAGCCATGCACATGGTCAGCTGGGCCCAGTACTGAGGCTTATTCTTGGCCAAAGGTGTAGCATCAATTCCTCTCAACGGAATAGGACACCGCAAAGGCTCCAAGAAAAATCCACAACGTTTAGCATAATCCAAATCCATCAGATTCAGGGCAGCGCCTGAATCCACAAACGCCATGACAGAATACGATGACAAAGAGCATATTAAGGTAATGGACAAAAGGAATTTGGACTGTACAGTACCAATAACGGCAGAGCTATCGAACCGCCTAGTGCGTTTAGGACAATTAGAAATAGCATGAGTAGAATCACCACAATAGAAACACAGTCTGTTCAGACGTCTGTGTTCTTGCCGTTCTACTTTAGTCATAGTCCTGTCGCACTGCATAGGCTCAGGTTTACTCTCAGACAATACCGCCAGATGGTGCACAGATTTACGCTCGCGCAAGCGACGACCGATCTGAATGGCCAAGGACATAGACTCATTCAAACCAGCAGGCATAGGAAATCCCACCATTACATCCTTAAGAGCTTCAGAGAGACCCTTTCTGAACAAAGCCGCTAGTGCAGATTCATTCCACAGAGTGAGTACTGACCACTTCCTAAATTTCTGACAATATACTTCTACATCATCCTGACCCTGGCATAAAGCCAGCAGATTTTTCTCAGCCTGATCCACTGAATTAGGCTCATCGTAAAGCAATCCCAGCGCCTGGAAAAATGCATCAACATTACTCAATGCAGAATCTCCTGGTGCAAGAGAAAACGCCCAGTCCTGTGGGTCGCCGCGCAAAAAAGAAATAATAATCAAAACCTGTTGAATAGGATTACCAGAAGAATGAGGTTTCAAGGCCAAAAATAGCTTACAATTATTTCTGAAGCTCAAGAACTTAGTTCTGTCACCAAAAAACAAATCAGGAATCGGAATTCTTGGTTCTAGCATCGATTTCTGATCAATAGTATCTTGAATCTTTTGTACATTTACAACGAGATTATCCATTGAGGAGCACAGAGCCTGAATATCCATGTCCACAGCTGTGTCTTGAAGCACTCTAATGTCTAGGGGAAAAAAAAGACTGAAGACAGAGCTAAGAAAAAAAAATGTCAGGATTTCTTTTTTCCCTCTATTGGGAATCATTGGTGTGGCTCCTTGTACTGTTATGGCTGGCAATCAGGCAACACAGCGTGCAGTAATCAGCGCACATACAGTGATCTGGCAATAACCAAAAACAATAGGACGAGCTCTGAGACGTGGAATCTCTGTAGACTGCAGTACCTGATCTATCCTCACACAACTATAAGCAGCAGTGGATTGCGCCTATCACTACCTATGCAACTCGGCACTGCCTGAGGAGCTGACTAGCCTGAAGATAGAAATACAAGCCTGACTTACCTCAGAGAAATACCCCAAAGGAATAGGCAGCCTCCCACATATAATGACTGTTAGCAAGATGAAAAGACAAAACGTAGGAATGAAATAGATTCAGCAAAGTGAGGCCCGATATTCTAGACAGAGCGAGGATAGCAAAGAGAACTATGCAGTCTACAAAAAACCCTAAAACGAAAACCACGCAAAGGGGCAAAAAGACCCACCGTGCCGAACTAACAGCACGGCGGTGCACCCCTTTGCTTCTCAGAGCTTCCAGCAAAAGTTAATAGCAAGCTGGACAGAAAAAACAGAAAACAAACTAGAAGCACTTATCTAGCAGAGCAGCAGGCCCAAGGAAAGATGCAGTAGCTCAGATCCAACACTGGAACATTGACAAGGAGCAAGGAAGACAGACTCAGGTGGAGCTAAATAGCAAGGCAGCCAACGAGCTCACCAAAACACCTGAGGGAGGAAGCCCAGAGACTGCAATACCACTTGTGACCACAGAAGTGAACTCAGCCACAGAATTCACAACAGGGACCCTCTTTAAAGAGCGCCTTTCACCAAGTTTTTCATCTCGAACTGAACACATGATGTAATAGGCGCTGTAAAGCAAACTAAAACATATTTCCTTTTCATTTTGCAATTTTTCTTCTCTGTTGCGAAGATTCTTATCAATCACAATACTTTCCACCGAAACTGCAACTTTTTTTTTTTAAGTTCAAGTGGGCATTACCAGAGAGATTTCACTAGGGGTGTGCACTTCTTCCTGTTTCTGATGCTGACCAATCATAAGCAGACAGCAACAGACTGGAGAAAGAAAGAACATGCCCCCATAATAGCTAAGAACGAGCTCAATGTGAAACATAATGACAGTCTGCTCTCCTCAAAGAAGAGTGATGACGTGCTGGAGCACAGCAGATCTGAGAGTGATTAACTAACAGCTTTCAGCTCTCATTTCTGGCATTCGGTGAGAGAGAGGGGCAATGCTACAGAAGTTGAGTTTCATTACAAACACTTCTAGTAGCTCTTCTCTCAAAAATGAGCTTTATTGGCAGGACCAAATACGCAATAGCGTTGCCAAACCAATTGTAGTGCTGCCAACTCTGCTGTAATACTATCCCCCCAGGCTTACTGCTGAAGATGAAAGCTGAAAGTTGTCAATCACACTCAGGTCTGCGGTGCTCTAGCACATCTTTACTCTGCAGTGAGGGGAGCAGGCTGTGTCATTATAACTCACAAAGAGCTTGTTCTTAGCTATAGCAAGAGATTATTCCTCTTCCCTTTGTAGGTGGATGCCTGCTTATGATTGGCAGTGCTGGCATCATTATGAAAGGTGGGCTACCAGAAGTGTTTGTATTTATACTACTGTAGATGAAAGCTGAAACCTGTCAGTGAATCACACTCAGCTCTGCTGTGCTCCAGTATGGTATCACTCTGAAGTGAGGCGAGCATACTGTCAATGCTATTGTGGGGGCTTGTTCTTTCTTCCTCATTGTGATGCCGCTTATGAATGATCAGAATCAGAAAGAGAATGAAGTACAAGTCTCAAGTGAAATCTATCTGATAATGCTCGCTTGGTCATAAAAATTAACTGTTTAAGTGCCAAATGCGTTGAATGCTAATATTTCAGCAACACCTGGATTTATGAGTCACTACATGGATACAATTCACACCTCCACCTGACATACCCCAGATAACTAAGAACATTGTTCCCATTACCTCTCCATTTGTAAGAAAATGCCTAATTTGATTATCTTGGCTTATCTATGGACTCCTCACACTTCCCACCCCCTAACAAATGTCCTGCTGTACTGTTCTTTAAATATTGTGCTTTTTTCTTATTAATCTATCTGTAATCTTGCCTGAAAAAAGGAGCCTCTGTGCTCTGAAAGCTTGCAAACATATTATTTTCTGGTTAGCCAATAAAGGTATCACTCCCAGAATACTTCTGTCATCATTGGGCAGAAAAGTATTCACATCGATTTTTCTGGCTAACACGGTACCACAATAATATTTCAGCAAAAAAGAGTCAAAATAAAAAAAAGCAAAAATGCTTTATTTTGCTATACATCTACTATTACCATGTGCCTTGTCCAAAATAAAAACAGAAACGTGAACATACTATTAGTCATTTCTATGTATTCTTTACTACCTTTGTATGGAAACTCGATCTGAAATACATATCCTTGTGTAAATGTGTACATGCCCCTTAAATGAAATGCAAGAACAAAAAAGGTAGGGAGCACTACTATAGGGCATGTCTAAATAAGGACTAATATGAATGGGTCTGCTGCCTCATGCACGGAGAGGCTAAACATGTGGAGAGGAGGAGAAAAAGATCCATGCATACAAGGCGCACACCCAAAATCACAAGTCAATGTTGAAATTATGTGCAACATTTATTAGTAGGCATATTAAAACCATTAAAAGACAAAACACATCACCAGAAGTCCAATATGACTATGACATATCAATACAATGTCAAGACAAAGTGCAGCATATATATGTGTGCACACATGGATAATAGCCCTGGAAAACAGTATCAATGCCAATAAATCTTAAATCACATGAGATCTCACACCGGGCGTCCCCAGGGAGACAGAAGAAAAAAGGAATTTAATGCAAGATCACAATAAATCCTGATATAGAACTATAAACCCCTCTTAGCAAGTAGAAAAGTGAGCAGTTCCCTGGTAGTGTAAGAAATGGAGGAACGCTGAAAACAATTGCAAAAAGAGAGGGGAAAAGAGAAAAAAAAGTGGACGTTCAGGATGAGAAAGCCATCCGATTTACCAGATGAATCAGTGAAATGGGCGTCAGTGCATGAAGTTCAGAGGTCAATAGCCAAGGGACCGAAACGATGTGGGGAGCCCCACGTGTATCGCTGCAACCAGCAGCTTCGTCAGGGGAAGTGTGCTGGGCAAGGGGATCAACCAACCTTAAATAGTGGAGCAATCAGGCATAACATGTGGCTGGTGTGTGGAGAGCAGAGCGGTGAAAAGCCGGAAGACTAACCTGCCCAGGATAGACGCATGTGCAGAGAGAAAAAAACCCTTTCATGAGAGAGGAATATAGAAATATCAAGTGCACAGAGACCATTGAACAGAGGGCCCTTATTTGCTAATAGGCGCCTAAACTATGAGGCAAGTTATGCTGATAGAAAGCGCAGCATAAAAAATATACATATATTGTGAGGCAGTGACCCCTGTTAGGCTACGTTCACACTAGCGTTGTGCGTCGCTGCGTCGGCGACGCGACGCACAACGCACCGCAAAACGCGTGCAAACGCACGCAAAAACACTGTGTTTTTTCGACGCGTGCATCGTTTTTTGACGAAAATCGGACGCAAGAAAAATGCAACTTGTTGCGTTTTCTTGGTCCGACGCTAGCGTCAAAAAAGACGCACGTGTCGGAAAACGCAACAAGCAAAAACGCATGCGTCCCCCATGTTAAACATAGGGGCGCATGACGCGTGCGTCGCCGCTGCGTCGCCCGACGTTAGCGCGACGCACACTAGCCGAACGCTAGTGTGAACGTAGCCTTATAGCTAGGGGGCGCTGTATGTGCTCTCCAGAATGTGCAAAGAAGCGTAGTGAGGCCATGAGGGCGTACTACAGACACAGGTGTGGCTGTAATTAGAATAGTGAAGCAGTGACTGATTAAAAAGCCCTGTAGTACTGGGGGAGGGGTGTCAGTGTGTTCTTGGAAGCAGACAGGGCAGAGCTCTCTCTGTGTGGAGCAGCACAGAGGCTAAAGGAACCAGAGAGACTGACACCCTGTGTCTTGGGCTGTCTTATGTGTACCCGACTGCACTCCAGAGGATAAAGAGTTCAGTGCGCTGAGTGAGTACAGAGACTTGTTACCGGCGTGCGGTCACGAAACTGGACAGAGGGAAGTTCGGCCTGTGTATTGACTGCGTCATATCGCCATACATTATTAATGGACTGTATGAAGAAGCTGTATACTATATTGACTGTGTGAAGTAACACAATAAAAGAACGTTTTGTTTGAACTTGCTTCGGTCACTGCCATTTCACTGTGTATGGTCCTACCGCTGCATCACAATATATGTGTGCAAAGGGTGGCCATTTAACCCCTTCATGACCCAGCCTATTTTGACCTTAAAGACCTTGCCGTTTTTTGCAATTCTGACCAGTGTCCCTTTATGAGGTAATAACGCTTCAACGGATCCTAGCGGTTCTGAGATTGTTTTTTCGTGACATATTGGGCTTCATGTTAGTGGTAAATTTAGGTCAATAAATTCTGCGTTTATTTGTGATAAAAATGGAAATTTGGCGAAAATTTTGAAAATTTCGCAATTTTCACATTTTGAATTTTTATTCTGTTAAACCAGAGAGATATGTGACACAAAATAGTTAATAAATAACATTTCCCACATGTTTACTTTACATCAGCACAATTTTGGAAACAAAATTTTTTTTTGTTAGGAAGTTATAAGGGTTAAAATTTGACCAGCGATTTGTCATTTTTACAACGAAATTTACAAAACCATTTTTTTTAGGGACCACCTCACATTTGAAGTCAGTTTGAGGGGTCTATATGGCTGAAAATACCCAAAAGTGACACCATTCTAAAAACTGCACCCCTCAAGGTACTCAAAACCACATTCAAGAAGTTTATTAACCCTTCAGGTGCTTCACAGCAGCAGAAGCAACATGGAAGGAAAAAATGAACATTTAACTTTTTAGTCACAAAAATTATCTTTTAGCAACAATTTTTTTATTTTCCCAATGGTAAAAGGAGAAACTGAACCACGAAAGTTGTTGTCCAATTTGTCCTGAGTACGCTGATACCTCATATGTGGGGGTAAACCACTGAATGAGCGCACGGCAGGGCTTGGAAGGGAAGGAGCGCCATTTGACTTTTTGAATCAAAAATTGGCTCCACTCTTTAGCGGACACCATGTCACGTTTGGAGAGCCCCCGTGTGCCTAAATATTGGAGCTCCCCCACAAGTGACCCCATTTTGGAAACTAGACATCCCAAGGAACTTATCTAGATGCATAGTGAGCACTTTGAACCCCCAGGTGCTTCACAAATTGATCCGTAAAAATCAAAAAGTACTTTTTTTTCACAAAGCCTCAATTTTTTCATTTTCACATGGGCAACAGGATAAAATGGATCCTAAAATGTGTTGGGCAATTTCTCCTGAGTACGCCGATACCTCATATGTGGGGGTAAACCACTGTTTGGGCACATGGTAACGCTCGGAAGGGAAGGAGCGCTGTCATGATTCCAATGGCAGGGAATCACAAAAGGACAAGCACCAACGAGCTCTAGGGTGATGGAACCTGAGCTGACCGCGACCCTAAACAAGAACACACAAATAACAATAGCCGGGGAACGTGCCTACGTTGATCCTAGACGTCTCGCACCAGCCGAAGATCTAACTTCCCCTATTAGAAGAAACACAGACCTCTCTTGCCTCCAGAGAAATACCCCACAGAAATAGCAGCCCCCCACATATAATGACGGTGAAATGAAAGGAAGGCACATACACAGTATGAAAACAGATTCAGCAAAATGAGGCCCGCTAAAACTAGATAGCAGAGGATACAAAAGTAAACTGCGCGGTCAGCAAAAAACCCTTCAAAAAACCATCCTGTAATTACTTGAACTCATGTTCCAACTCATGGAACATGAGGAGCAATTACAGCCCACTAAAGCAACCAGCAGCAAAGAGACAATTATATGCAAGCTGGACAAGACAAAAATAAAGCAAAACGTGGAACAAGAAAATCAAAACTTAGCTTGTCCTGAAGATTACTGAAGCCAGAAGCTGAGGTAACAAAACACTCTGATAACCTTGATAGCCGGCGGGGAAATGACAAGAAAGCCCGGTTAAATAGGAAACTCCCAAATCCTAATAGAACAGGTGGACACCAGAGACAGCAGAACACAAATCACCCAGTACCATCAGTAACCACCAGAGGGAGCCCAAAAACAGAACTTACAACAGTACCCCCCCTTGAGGAGGGGTCACCGAACCCTCACGAGAACCACCAGGGCGACCAGGATGAGCCCTATGAAAAGCGCGGACCAAATCATCAGCATGAACATCAGAGGCAACCACCCAAGAATTATCCTCCTGACCATAACCCTTCCACTTGACCAAATATTGGAGTTTCCGTCTGGAAACACGAGAATCCAAGATCTTCTCCACAACATACTCCAATTCTCCCTCCACCAGCACCGGAGCAGGAGGCTCAAGCGAAGGAACAACAGGTACCTCATACCTCCGCAACAACGACCGATGGAACACATTATGAATAGCAAACGATGCCAGGAGATCCAAACGAAATGACACAGGGTTAAGAATTTCCAAGATCCTATAAGGACCGATGAACCGAGGCTTGAACTTAGGAGAAGAGACCTTCATAGGAACAAAACGAGAAGACAACCACACCAAGTCCCCAACACGAAGTTGAGGACCCACGCGGCGACGGCGAGTAGCAAACTGCTGAGCCTTCTCCTGGGACAACTTCAAATTGTCCACCACATGACTCCAAATCCGATGCAACCCATCCACCACCATGTCCACTCCAGGATAATCAGAAGGCTCCACCTGACCAGAGGAAAAACGAGGATGAAACCCCGAATTACAAAAGAAAGGAGAAACCAAGGTAGCAGAACTAGCCCGATTATTAAGGGCAAACTCGGCCAGCGGCAAAAAGGTAATCCAGTCATCCTGATCAGCAGAAACAAAACACCTCAAATAAGTTTCCAAGGTCTGATTAATTCGCTCCGTCTGGCCATTCGTCTGAGGATGGAATGCAGACGAAAAGGACAAATCAATGCCCATCTTAGCACAGAACGTCCACCAAAATCTAGACACAAACTGGGATCCCCTGTCAGAAACGATGTTCTCCGGAATCCCATGCAAACGAACCACGTTCTGGAAAAACAGAGGGACCAACTCAGAGGAGGAAGGCAACTTAGGCAAGGGTACAAGATGAACCATTTTAGAAAAGCGGTCACACACAACCCAGATGACAGACATTTTTTGAGAGACAGGGAGATCCGAAATAAAGTCCATGGAAATGTGCGTCCAAGGCCTCTTCGGGATAGGCAAAGGTGACAACAATCCACTGGCTCGAGAACAGCAAGGCTTAGCCCGAGCACAAACCTCACAAGACTGCACAAAAGAACGCACATCCCTCGACAAGGAAGGCCACCAAAAAGACCTGGCCACCAAGTCTCTAGTACCAAATATTCCAGGATGACCTGCCAACGCAGAAGAATGGACCTCGGAGATGACTCTACTGGTCCAACTATCCGGAACAAACAGTCTCTCAGGCGGACAACGATCAGGTTTACCCGCCTGAAACTCCTGCAAAGCACGTCGCAAGTCTGGGAAGACGGCCGACAAAATCACCCCATCCCTAAGGATACCAGTGGGCTCAGAATTTCCAGGGGAGTCAGGCACAAAACTCCTAGAAAGAGCATCCGCCTTCACATTCTTTGAACCTGGCAGGTATGAAACCACAAAATTGAAACGAGAGAAAAACAGTGACCAACGAGCCTGTCTAGGATTCAGACACCTGGCAGACTCAAGGTAAATCAGATTTTTGTGATCAGTCAAGACCACCACACGATGTCTAGCACCCTCCAGCCAATGACGCCACTCCTCAAATGCCCACTTCATGGCCAAAAGTTCCCGATTACCCACATCATAATTCCGCTCAGCGGGCGAAAATTTTCTAGAAAAGAACGCACATGGCTTCATCACCGAGCAATCGGAGCTTCTCTGTGACAAAACCGCCCCCGCTCCAATCTCGGAAGCATCAACCTCAACTTGGAAAGGAAGCGAAACATCAGACTGACGCAACACAGGAGCAGAAGAAAACCGGCGTTTAAGTTCCCGAAAGGCCTCCACAGCCGCAGGAGACCAATCAGCAACATCAGCACCCTTCTTAGTCAAATCCGTCAAAGGCTTAACAACACTAGAAAAATTAGTTATAAAACGACGATAGAAATTAGCAAAGCCTAAGAACTTCTGCAGACTCTTAAGAGATGCAGGCTGCGTCCAGTCACAAATAGCCCGAACCTTGACGGGATCCATCTCAATAGTAGAAGGGGAAAAAATATACCCCAAGAAAGAAATCTTCTGGACTCCAAAGAGACACTTTGAGCCCTTTACAAACAAGGAATTAGCCCGCAGGACCTGAAACACCTTCCTGACCTGCTGAACATGAGACTCCCAGTCATCAGAAAAAACCAAAATATCATCCAAATACACAATCATAAATTTATCCAGATATTCACGGAAAATATCGTGCATAAAGGACTGGAAGACTGAAGGAGCATTAGAAAGTCCGAAAGGCATTACCAAATACTCAAAATGGCCCTCAGGCGTAATAAATGCGGTTTTCCACTCATCACCTTGCTTTATTCGTATAAGATTATACGCACCCGAAGATCAATCTTAGTGAACCATTTAGCCCCCTTAATGCGAGCAAACAAATCAGTCAACAAAGGCAAAGGATACTGATATTTTACGGTAATCTTATTCAAAAGACGATAATCTATACAAGGCCTCAAGGACCCATCTTTTTTGGCCACGAAAAAAAAACCTGCTCCCAAAGGGGACGAAGATGGACGGATATGTCCCTTTTCCAAGGACTCCTTAACATAATCCCGCATAGCAGTATGCTCTGGCACTGACAGATTGAACAAACGACCTTTAGGAAATTTACTACCAGGAATTAAATCTATAGCACAATCGCAATCCCTGTGAGGAGGAAGCGAACTGAGCTTAGGCTCCTCAAAAACATCCCGATAATCAGACAAAAATACAGGAACCTCAGAAGGAGTAGATGAAGCGATAGAAATCGGAGGTGCATCATCATGAACCCCCTGACATCCCCAGCTTAACACAGACATTGTTTTCCAGTCAAGGACTGGATTATGAGTTTGTAACCATGGCAGACCAAGTACTAGAACATCATGTAAATTATACAATACCAGGAAGCGAATCACCTCCTGATGAACGGGAGTCATACGCATGGTCACTTGTGTCCAGTACTGAGGTTTATTCATAGCTAAAGGTGTAGAGTCAATTCCCTTCAAAGGAATAGGGACTTCCAGAGGCTCAAGACTAAACCCACATCGCTTGGCAAATGACCAATCCATAAGACTCAGGGCAGCGCCTGAATCTACATAGGCATCGACGGAAATGGATGATAATGAGCAAATCAGAGTCACAGACAGAATGAACTTAGACTGTAACGTACTAATGGCAACAGACTTATCAACCTTTTTTGTGCGTTTAGAGCATGCTGATATAACATGAGCTGAATCACCACAATAAAAGCACAACCCATTTTTCCGCCTATAGTTTTGCCGTTCACTTCTAGACTGAACTCTATCACATTGCATTGTCTCAAGTGCCTGTTCAGAAGACACCGCCAAATGGTGCACAGGTTTGCGCTCCCGTAAACGCCGATCAATCTGAATAGCCATAGTCATAGACTCATTCAGACCCGTAGGCGCAGGGAACCCCACCATAACATCTTTAATGGCCTCAGAAAGGCCATCTCTGAACTTTGCAGCCAGGGCGCACTCATTCCACTGAGTAAGCACTGACCATTTCCGAAATTTTTGACAATATATTTCTGCTTCATCTTCCCCCTGAGAGAGAGCTAATAAAGCTTTTTCAGCCTGAATCTCCTGGTTAGGTTCCTCATAGAGCAAACCCAATGCCAGAAAAAACGCATCCACATTAAGCAACGCAGGATCCCCTGGTGCCAATGCAAATGCCCAATTTTGAGGGTCACCCCGCAGGAAAGATATAATAATCTTAACCTGCTGAGCAGGGTCTCCAGAAGAGCGAGATTTCAAAGAAAGGAACAGCTTGCAATTGTTCCTAAAATTCAGAAAACTAGATCTATCTCCAGCAAAGAACTCTGGAATAGGAATTCTAGGTTCAGACATAGGAGCATGTACAACAAAATCTTGTATATTTTGAACCTTAGCAGCAAGATTATTCAAGCTGGAAGCTAAACTCTGGACGTCCATGATAAACAGCTAAGGTCAGAGCCATTCAAGGATTAAGAGGAGGAAAAAAAAAAATCAGCCTGGCTGCAATTAAGGCTAGGCAGCAACCTCAGAGGAGAGGAGAAAAAAAAAAACTTCCTCAGACTACTTTTCCTCCTACTTCAGCCCAAACATTTTGGCCGGCTATACTGTCATGATTCCAATGGCAGGGAATCACAAAAGGACAAGCACCAACGAGCTCTAGGGTGATGGAACCTGAGCTGACCGCGACCCTAAACCTGAAGACACAAATAACAATAGCCGGGGAATGTGCCTACGTTGATCCTAGACGTCTCGCACCAGCCGAAGATCTAACTTCCCCTATTAGAAGAAACACAGACCTCTCTTGCCTCCAGAGAAATACCCCACAGAAATAGCAGCCCCCCACATATAATGACGGTGAAATGAAAGGAAGGCACATACACAGTATGAAAACAGATTCAGCAAAATGAGGCCCGCTAAAACTAGATAGCAGAGGATACAAAAGTAAACTGCGCGGTCAGCAAAAAACCCTTCAAAAAACCATCCTGTAATTACTTGAACTCATGTTCCAACTCATGGAACATGAGAAGCAATTACAGCCCACTAAAGCAACCAGCAGCAAAGAGACAATTATATGCAAGCTGGACAAGACAAAAATAAAGCAAAACGTGGAACAAGAAAATCAAAACTTAGCTTGTCCTGAAGATTACTGAAGCCAGAAGCTGAGGTAACAAAACACTCTGATAACCTTGATAGCCGGCGGGGAAATGACAAGAAAGCCCGGTTAAATAGGAAACTCCCAAATCCTAATAGAACAGGTGGACACCAGAGACAGCAGAACACAAATCACCCAGTACCATCAGTAACCACCAGAGGGAGCCCAAAAACAGAACTCACAACAGAGCGCCATTTGACTTTTTGAATGAAAAATTATTTCCATCGTTAGCGGACACCATGTCGCGTTTGGATAGCTCCTGTGTGCCTAAACATTGGCGCTCCTCCACAAGTGACCCCATTTTGGAAACTAGACCCCACAAGGAACTTATTTAGATGCCTAGTGAGCACTTTAAACCCTCAGGTGCTTCACAAATTGATCTGTAAAAATGAAAAAGTACTTTTTTTTCACAAAAAAATTATTTTCGCCTCAATTTTTTCATTTTCACATGGGCAGTAGGATAAAATGGATCATAAAATTTGTTGGGCAATTTCTCCCGAGTATGTCAATACCTCATATGTGGGGGTAAACCACTGTTTGGGCACTCGGCAGGGCTCGGAAGGGAAGGCGCGCCATTTGACTTTTTGAATGGAAAATTATCTCCAATTGTTAGCGGACACCATGTCGCGTTTGGAGAGCCCCTGTGTGCCTAAACATTGGAGCTCCCCCACAAGTGACCCCATTTTGGAAACTAGACCCCCCAAGGAACTTATCTAGATGCATATTGAGCACTTTAAACCCCCAGGTGCTTCACAGAAGTTTATAACGCAGAGCCATGAAAATAAAAAATAATTTTTCTTTCCTCAAAAATGATTTTTTAGCCTGGAATTTCCTATTTTGCCAAGGATAATAGGAGAAATTGGACCCCAAATATTGTTGTCCAGTTTGTCCTGAGTATGCTGATACCCCATATGTGGGGGTAAACCACTGTTTGGGCGCACGGCAGGGCTCGGAAGGGATGGCACGCCATTTGGCTTTTTAAATGGAAAATTAGCTCCAATCATTAGCGGACACCATGTCACGTTTGGAGAGCCCCTGTGTGCCTAAACATTGGAGATCCCCCAGAAATGACACCATTTTGGAAACTAGACCCCCAAAGGAACTAATCTAGATGTGTGGTGAGGACTTTGAACCCCCAAGTGCTTCACAGAAGTTTATAACGCAGAGCCATGAAAATAAAAAAAAAAAATTATTTTCTCAAAAATACATAGTAACATAGTAACATAGTTAGTAAGGCCGAAAAAAGACATTTGTCCATCCAGTTCAGCCTATATTCCATCATAATAAATCCCCAGATCTACGTCCTTCTACAGAACCTAATAATTGTATGATACAATATTGTTCTGCTCCAGGAAGACATCCAGGCCTCTCTTGAACCCCTCGACTGAGTTCGCCATCACCACCTCCTCAGGCAAGCAATTCCAGATTCTCACTGCCCTAACAGTAAAAAATCCTCTTCTATGTTGGTGGAAAAACCTTCTCTCCTCCAGACGCAAAGAATGCCCCCTTGTACCCGTCACCTTCCTTGGTATAAACAGATCCTCAGCGAGATATTTGTATTGTCCCCTTATATACTAAAATGATCTTTTAGCCTGCAATTTTTTATTTTCCCAAGGGTAACAGGAGAAATTTGACCCCAAAAGTTGTTGTCCAGTTTCTCCTGAGTACGCTAATACCTCATATGTGGGGGTAGATCACTGTTTGGGCACATGCCGGGGCTCGGAAGTGAAGTAGTGACGTTTTGAAATGCAGACTTTGATGGAATGCTCTGTGGGCGTCACGTTGCGTTTGCAGAGCCCCTGATGTGGCTTAACAGTAGAAACCCCCCACAAGTGACCCCATTTTGGAAACTAGACCCCCAAAGGAACTTATCTAGATGTGTGGTGAGCACTTTGAACCCCCAAGTGCTTCATAGAAGTTTATAATGCAGAGCCGTGAAAATAATAAATACGTTTTCTTTCCTCAAAAATAATTATTTAGCCCAGAATTTTTTATTTTCCCAAGGGTTACAGAAGAAATTGGACCCCAAAAGTTGTTGTCCAGTTTCTCCTGAGTACGCTGATACCCCATATGTGGGGGTAAACCACTGTTTGGGCACATGCCGAGGCTCGGAAGTGAAGTAGTGACGTTTTGAAATGCAGACTTTGAAGGAATGCTCTGTGGGCGTCACGTTGCGTTTGCAGAGCCCCTGATGTGGCTTAACAGTAGAAACCCCCCACAAGTGACCCCATTTTGGAAACTAGACCCCGAAAGGAACTTATCTAGATGTGTGGTGAGCACTTTGAACCCCCAAGCGCTTCATAGAAGTTTATAATGCAGAGCCGTGAAAATAATAAATACGTTTTCTTTCCTCAAAAATAATTATTTAGCCCAGAATTTTTTAATTTTCCCAAGGGTAACAGGAGAAATTTGACCCCAGTATTTGTTTTCCAGTTTCTCCTGAGTACGGTGATACCCCATATGTGGGGGTAAACTACTCTTTGGGCACATGCCGGGGCTTGGAATTGAAGTAGTGACGTTTTGAAATGCAGACTTTGATGGAATGCTTTGCGGGCGTCAAGTTGCGTTTGCAGAGCCCCTGATGTGCCTAAACAGTAGAAACCCCCCACAAGTGACCCCATTTTGGAAACTAGACCCCGAAAGGAACTTATCTAGATGTGTGGTGAGCACTTTGAACCCCCAAGTGCTTCATAGAAGTTTATAATGCAGAGCCGTGAAAATAATAAATACGTTTTCTTTCTCCAAAAATAATTATTTAGCCCAGAATTTTTTATTTTCCCAAGGGTTACAGGAGAAATTGGACCCCATAAGTTGTTGTCCAGTTTCTCCTGAGTACGCTGATACCCCATGAGTGGGGGTAAACCACTGTTTGGGCACACGTCGGGGCTCAGAAGGGAAGTAGTGACTTTTGAAATGCAGACTTTGATGGAATGGTCTACGGGTGTCACGTTGCGTTTGCAGAGCCCCTGGTGTGCCTAAACAGTAGAAACCCCCACAAGTGACCCCATTTTAGAAACTAGACCCCCCAAGGAACTTATCTAGATATATGGTGAGCACTTTGAACCCCCAAGTGCTTCACAGACGTTTACAACGCAGAGCCGTGAAAATAAAAAATCATTTTTCTTTCCTCAAAAATTATGTTTTAGCAAGCATTTTTTTAGATTCACAAGGGTAACAGGAGAAATTGGACCCCAGTAATTGTTGCGCAGTTTGCCTTGAGTATGCTGGTACCCCATATGTGGGGGTAAACCACTGTTTGGGCACACTTCAGGGCTCGGAAGTGAGGGAGCACCATTTGACTTTTTGAATACGAGATTGGCTGGAATCAATGGTGGCGCCATGTTGCGTTTGGAGACCCCTGATGTGCCTAAACAGTGGTTATCCCTCAATTCTACCTCCAACACTAACCCCAACACACCCCTAACCCTAATCCCAACTGTAGCCATAACCCTAATCACAACCCTAACCCCAACACACCCCTAACCCCAACACACCCCTAACCCTAACCACAACCCTAATTCCAACCCTAACCCTAAGTGCCCACGTTGTGGATTCGTGTGAGATATTTCCGCACCATTTTTGAAAAATCCGCGGGTAAAAGGCACTGCGTTTTACCTGCGGATTTTCCGCGGATTTCCAGTGTTTTCACCTGCGGATTCCTATTGAGGAACAGGTGTAAAACGCTGCGGAATCCGCACAAAGAATTGACATGCTGCGGAAAATACAACGCAGCGTTTCCGCGCTGTATTTTCCGCACCATGGGCACAGCGGATTTGGTTTTTCATATGTTTACATGGTACTGTAAACCTGATGGAACACTGCTGCGGATCCGCAGCCAAATCCGCACCATGTGCACATAGCCTAATTCTAAAGGTATGTGCACACGCTGCGGAAAACGCTGCGGATCCGCAGCAGTTTCCCATGAGTTTATAGTTCAATGTAAACCTATGGGAAACAAAAATCGCTGTACACATGCTGTGGAAAAACTGCACGGAAACGCAGCGGTTTACATTCCGCAGCATGTCACTTCTTTGTGCGGATTCCGCAGCGGTTTTACAACTGCTCCAATAGAAAATCGCAGTTGTAAAACCGCAGTGAAATGCGCAGAAAAAACGCGGTAAATCCGCCATAAATCCGCAGCGGTTTAGCACTGCGGATTTATCAAATCCGCAGCGGAAAAATCCGCAGAGGACCAGAATACGTGTGCACATACCGAAACCCTAACCCTAGCCCTAACCCTAACCCTACCCCTAGCCCTAACCCTACCCCTAACCCTACCCCTAGCCCTAACCCTAGCCCTAACCCTACCCCTAACCCTACCCCTAACCCTAACCCTAACCCTAACCCTACCCCTACCCCTAACCCTAACCCTAACCCTACCCCTAACCCTACCCTTACCCCTACCCCTAACCCTAACCCTATTCTAACATTAGTGGAAAAAAAAAATTTCTTTATTTTTTTATTGTCCCTACCTATGGGGGTGACAAAGGGGGGGGGGGGGTCATTTATAATTTTTTTTATTTTGATGACTGAGATAGATTATATCTCAGTGATCAAAATGCACTTTGGAACGAATCTGCCGGCCGGCAGATTCGGCGGGCGCACTGCGCATGCGCCCGCCATTTTGGAAGATGGCGGCGCCCAGGGAGAAGACGGACAGGACCCCGGCTGGATCGGTAAGTATGATGGGGTGGGGGGGACCACGGAGGGGGGGATCGGAGCACGGGGGGGATCGGAGCACGGGGGGGGAATCGGAGCGCGGGAGGGGTGGAACGGAGCACGGGGGGCATGGAACGGAGCACGGGGGGGCTGGAATGGAGCACGGGGGGGTGGAACGGAGCACCGGGGGGGTGGATCGGAGTGCAGGGGGGGTGATTGGAGCACGGGGGGTGATTGGAGCACGGGGGGAGCGGACAAGAGCACGGGGGGGAGCGGAGCACAGGACAGAGGGGAGCCGGAGCAGTGTACCGGCCAGATCGGGGGGCTGGGGGGGCGATCGGTGGGGTGGGGGCACATTAGTATTTCCAGCCATGGCCGATGATATTTCAGCATCGGCCATGGCTGGATTGTAATATTTCACCAGTTATAATAGGTGAAATATTACAAATCGCTCTGATTGGCAGTTTCACTTTCAACAGCCAATCAGAGCGATCGTAGCCCCCCCTGGGCTAAACTACCACTCCCCCTGTCCCTGCAGATCGGGTGAAATGGGAGTTAACCCTTTCACCCAGCCTGCAGGGACGCGATCTTTCCATGACGCCGCATAAGCGTCATGGGTCGGATTGGCACCGACTTTCATGACGCCTACGTGGCGTCAAAGGTCGGGAAGGGGTTAAAAGTGTTTATATACCAACAACCCCTACAATAAGGGGAACCATATAACATATAGTGAGTTTCCCCCCCCCCCCCCCTTCCTTCATATGCTCAAATCTGCCAATAGAAAGCACAAAAAGAAATTTCGGCCCCAGGGAGATACAAAAAACAAACAAACCACAATTGAAAGTGCCTATGTGGCAACAGCCCTTATGATAAAGGGTTACGTATAACGAGACCCACCATGTTGGGTGGTGCTGAACAGTACGCTAGGAAAAATTATAAGTAAAGCCTTCGCGGGCAGGGTCCTCTCTCCTCCTGTACCAGTTATGACTTGTATTGTTTAAGATTATTGTACTTGTCTTTATTATGTATACCCCTCCTCACATGTAAAGCGCCATGGAATAAATGGCGCTATAACAATAAATAATAATAATAAAGTAAAGAAAATGAGAAATAAATTTAAATGAAATGCATTCACATCCCTGTCTAACGTAAAAAAAACATTTATTTTCTAATATGCGCTTTCTCTTTAAATGTAGCAAACATTTGGTTTAAATCTCAAAGTTTATTCGTCTCCAGAATCTTTCCAAAGTGAAATAAAGAAAGCTTTGCAAAACAAGAAGCGCACATTAGTCATCCCATCCACAGCCGGCTATTTTTAAACATTCACAATGTGCAGAGCAGAAACTTTCCAGTTTACATTAGGAGGTCTGTATAGAGCTGTCCAGCGGACACTTTCTACCCAGGACTGAAAACACCTGAGCTGTCATTAAAATATCTGTGCTTTCTATCCTTTATCACTTAAAATTACCGAGATTCACATAAATATCTGCATTTCCTGTATTTTCCCTTCCCCCATGACGGCACACCTGAGAGAGGGGATCCGCCCAGCCAGGACAGGAAACCCTACTGAAAATAAAAGGGCGGTACCTCTCCCTCGCTTCAGTTGGGTTTCCTGTCCTGACAGGGACCCTCTTACTGAACATGGCGGTTCACTTACCCAGGTCCCGTCCCGGCGTGGAAGAATCAGGCAGCGCCTGTGCGTCGGGTTCGGGAGTCTGGAAGCGCCGTCCGCAGGTCCCCCGGGTCTCTGCGTCCGAGCGGGCGTTGAGCAGCATGGTCAGAGGGCTGTGTTCCCTTCCATGGCTGCCACGCCGCCCTCCCCTCTCTGCCGGCATCCAGGTGCGGTGGCCGCTTCCGGGTCGCTCGTCTGACGTCACGCGCAAGGCACGCTGGGAATGGGCGTGCCCGCGTGACGTCGGGGGCGGGCGCCGGATCCAAGATGGCGGCGCCCATGATGAGAACGCCGGCCGGTGAAAGGGAACTCCGGCGGCACAGCAGAGAGTGGGAGCGGGTTAATTTGGGCACCGAAGGAGGCGGGGAGTGCAGTGGTCCCCCCATAAAAGGGGGTTAGACCACAGAAGACGCGCTCATGTCCATAAACTTCACCATGGAAGTAGGACAACAGGAGCAGCAGCAGCAGCAGCAGCCGCCTTCACAGCAGCAGCAGCAAATGGAGCTCTCACCAGATGCCTTGCCGAGCCACCAGCATACCAAGAGCAGCCGCTCAAGTGGTAGGAACAGCAGTCGTTCTGTCCGGCAGGATTCGTCGGCGTCCAGGAGGGACGCTTCACGTGCATCTGTCCAGCCTCCAAAATCGGTACCCTTGATTGTCGGTAGTGGTGAGTGATCTACGTGAGTGTCACCCTTATGGTAACAGGGTCCATTTTTGTCTGTTTTGATCACTAGGGGTCCAGGAAAGCGGTTGGTAAAACAAAGAACCGAGAGTGTGCCCTTTGTAGAAACCCGCTTGCAGTTCAGTGGCAGAAGGATCTCTGTGCTGACTGCATTACTAAAACCATACAAGAAGAGACCCCTAATTTTGCCACTAGCCTAAAAGCCATAATACAGGCTGAAATAAAAGACTCCTTAAAATTGGCCCTTAGCGAACCAAGAAGGAGAAGCCGTAATGCGTCCACAGACTCAGATGCCTCTCAGAGACAGGGGAGTCATAAAACATCCCGGTCTCCCTCTACCTCCTCGGCCTCTGTACAGTCTTCAGATTCCTCCTCGGACAGTGATTCAGGAGGTCGTCCATGTTTCCCAACTGAGGATGTAGATAAACTGGTCAAAGCAGTTAGATCTGCAATGGGGCTTAAAGAGGAGAAGACACCTAGGTCACTAGAAGATGTCATGTTTGGTGGCCTAGAAGAAAAAAGGAAACGCACGTTTCCGGTTAATGCAAAATTAAAAGCATTAATTGACAAAGAGTGGAAAAAGCCCAAAAAAATGGGTTCCTTGCCCTCTTCATCCAAAAGGAGATATCCTTTTGAGGATAAAGACTCTGAGTCCTGGGAAAAAATCCCTAAGATTGACGGGGCAGTAGCCAAATGTTTAAAAAGATCATCCCTTCCGTTAGAGGACTCTGGTGTTCTCAAAGACCCGCTTGATAAGAAAGCAGATAGTTTCCTGAGACACATCTGGGAAGCCTCAGCGGGGGGCCTTAAGCCGGCGATTGCGGGAACATGTACGGCCCGTGCCCTAATGGTCTGACTACATCAGGTAGAAGATCAGCTGAAAAACAAAGTACCCAGAACTGACATCCTTGCAAATATTTCTTTGCTACAAGGAGCAGCAGCTTTTTTGGCAGACTCTTCTGCGGATTCCGCAAGACTAACAGCTAGAGCCGCGGGTTTGTCCAACGCGGCAAGAAGAGCCCTCTGGCTCAAAGGCTGCCCGGGGGATTTGCCATCTAAACACAAACTGTGTTCTATTCCATGTGACGGCCAACTTCTCTTCGGGAAAAAACTTGAAGACATCCTGGAACATGCAGGAGATAAAAAGAAAGGTTTTCCCAACATCCCTAAAGATCCTAAAAAACCTTTTTTTCGGAGGAGAAGATATAATAAAGGTCGCCCCCCAGGGGAGAGGAAAAATTGGGATTTTAGAGATAAAAGAGGATCGGGCTATATGTTTAAAGGCCCCTCCACATCGGCAAAAAAATCCCCCCAATGACATTACGCCAGAAGTGGGAGGAAGACTCTCCCTCTTCTTTCCGGCCTGGGTAAATATCTCCCCCAGTATCTGGGTCACGAACATCATCAGAGACGGCCTAAAAATAAAATTCGTCTGTCCTCCCAGACGAAACTTCATAATAACTCCCCGACGGAAGTCTCAGCAGGAACAATCTGCCCTAGAAACCAAGATCTTGGGACTTGTCCACAAAAAGGTTCTTCAGGAAGTCCCGGTTCAGGAGGAAGGAGAGGGGTTTTACTCCCCCCTCTTCTTGATCCAAAAACCGGATGGTTCTTGGAGAACTATTATAAATCTAAGGAAGCTCAACCAATCCATAGAGAACTACACTTTCAAGATGGAGTCTATAAACACGACCATAAAACTTCTCTTCCAACACTGCTTCATGACAGTAATAGACTTAAAGGATGCTTACTACCATATACCAATACATCAGGAATATCGGAAATACTTGAGGGTAGCTCTCTATATTAAAAATCAGGTAAAGCATTTTCAATATACAGCTCTTCCATTCGGCCTGTCTACAGCCCCCAGAGTTTTCACCAAAGTGATGGTGGAAGTGATGTCATACCTCCGGTCCCGGGATGTAGTAATTGTCCCATATCTGGACGATTTCCTGGTAATAGGGAGGTCAGAGTCCCACTGCACTCATCAAATATCAGTGGTAACATCAACTCTAATGGAGCTGGGTTGGATAATAAACATCCCCAAATCCAGACTACTGCCAGTAAAAATACAGTCCTTCCTGGGGTTAATACTGGACTCCGAGCGTCAGCTCTGCCTCCTTCCACAAAACAAAGTGGACAAGATAATAAACCTGACCAGTACAGCAATACGTCAACCCGCAATGACTCTCAGAAAGGCGATGTCCCTTCTAGGCTCGTTAACATCGTGTATACCGGCAGTAGAATGGGCACAATTCCACCTAAGACATCTACAGTGGGAAGTTCTCTCAGCTCAAAGACTGTTAAGAGGGCATTTAGAAGGAAATCTATGTCTCTCCCTGAGCGTAAGGGATTCCCTAGCTTGGTGGACTGTAGAACACCACCTGACAAAGGGGGTCCGGTGGAAAAATCCGGTCATAGACATCATCACGACCGACGCAAGCGGTACAGGTTGGGGAGCTCATCTGAGATCTCACTCTGTACAAGGTACCTGGTCCATACGAGAAAAAAACTATGGATCAAACGAAAAAGAGCTATGGGCAGTGGAGAAAGCCCTAAGACATTTTCTCCCTTTACTCCAGGGTCGCCATACTCGAATCCTAACAGACAATCGGGCAGTGGTGGCGTATGTCAATCATCAGGGGGGAACGAGGTCCAAAGGCCTCATGAATGCGTCAAAACTCCTCTTCCAACTGGCGGAACAACACCTGTTATCTCTGTCGGCACTACACATCAGAGGCATAGAAAACACTCAAGCAGACTTCCTGAGTCGCAGAGGCTTAAGACAGGGGGAATGGTCCTTAAACCCCCAGATATTTCAACAAATAGTCCAAGCCTGGGGCTCACCAGAAATAGACTTGTTTGCCAATTCTCACAACAAAAAAGTCAGAAAATTCTGCTCCTTGAATCCAAGAGAACATCCCTTCGCAGTAGATGCCCTACTAATACCTTGGAAGTTTTCTCTGGCCTACGCATTCCCCCCGATAGTGATGATCCCAGCTGTGATCCGGAAGATCAGAGAGGATCAGGCGAGGATTATCCTCATAGCTCCATTTTGGCCAAGGAGACCATGGTTCTCCCTTCTAAGACAGATGTCGGTAACAGATCCATGGATTTTGCCAGAAATTCCGGACCTACTAACCCAGGGCCCAGTAACCCACTCTCAGGTGAAGGGCTTCCATCTGGCAGCCTGGAATTTGAGAGGGCGTTACTAAGTCGCCATGGATTCTCACCAGGTTTAATCTCCACCCTGTTGAAAAGCAGAAAACCCATAACTTCTAGAATCTATGGTAGGACATGGAAAAAATTTCTTGACTTCCTGGGTGAACCATTGGGGGAGGTGGCTCCAGTGGGTCCTATCCTAGAATTTCTGCAAGCAGGATTACATCTTGGGTGAGCAACCAGCACCCTTAAAGTTCAGGTTTCAGCCTTGGGGGCCCTGTATAACTGTAATCTTGCCTCAAATAGATGAGTTTCACGATTCATAAAATCTTGCAGTAGATCTCGGCCGGTCGTTATCCCAAAAATCCCTCCTTGGGATCTAAATTTGGTCTTAGAAGCTCTAACTAAACACCCTTTCGAGCCCTTACAGGAGTTATCACCTAAGTTACTTACCCTTAAAACAGTTCTTCTAGTAGCCCTAACATCGGCACGTAGGGTAAGTGATTTGCAAGCCCTGTCAATATCCCCTCCTTATACTCAGGTTTTTGATGACAGGATCGTTCTAAGACCAGACCCGGCTTATCTCCCCAAGGTGGTTCAAAAGTTCCATAGGACTCAAGAGATTACCTTACCATCTTTCTGTAGTAATCCCAAAAATCCAGGGGAACAAAAGTTCCACATGCTAGATGTGAGAAGATCTATGTTACAGTACATATCTATGACTAGTCAGTGAAGGAAAGACCAAACCCTATTCATAGCCTTTCAGGGTAGCAAAAGAGGGTGTGGGGTAGCTAAAAGTACTATTGCTAGATGGATTAGGGAGGCCATTAGTTTATCCTACTCTGCGGGTGGCACTCCGGTTCCTGAAGGCATCAAGGCTCACTCTACCAGAGCCATGGCTACCTCCTGGGCGGAAAAGGCTGAGGTATCAATTGATCAAATTTGCAAGGCCGCTACCTGGTCCTCACCCTCAACTTTTTTCAAGCACTACCGGCTAGACCTTTCCTCCTCTGCTGACCTAACCTTTGGTAGAAGGGTACTCCAAGCGGTGGTCCCTCCCTAAGGTTTCATTCTACAAAAGTCTCTCAGGTGTGCCGTCATGGGGGAAGGGAAAACACCAGGGTTACTTAATGGTAACAGGTTTTTCCGGAACCCATGACGGCACCTGTATATTCCCCCCCTTTATCACCTTTTCGGTGTGCACTATTGTTTTGGGTGCTTTTTTAGTTAATATGATGTGGTGTTGGATTGCCATGTGTACTAACCAGGGGGGCCTCTCATGCTCTGAAAACCAACTGAAGCGAGGGAGAGGTACCGCCCTTTTATTTTCAGTAGGGTTTCCTGTCCTGGCTGGGCGGATCCCCTCTCTCAGGTGTGCCGTCATGGGTTCCGGAAAAACCTGTTACCAGTAAGTAACCCTGGTGTTTCTCCATTTGAAACAGCGGTCTACAACCTGTTGTGAAATCACAACTCCCAGAATGCACTGCTATCCAGTTTCTCGACAGTTGGAGAACCATAGGTGTGGCCCTGTTCACAATGCTTTTTGGCAATGTGTCCATGTGTTACATCTGAATATCCCTAAAAACGGGATTCAGACAAACCGCCGATTTGGGCAATAGAAACATATTCTGGATGCACTGCAGAAACGCAATGTGAACAGGACCTTATTGATCAATCATGTAAGGCAGGGATTCCTAAACTCCAGTCCTCGCGGCCCCCCGACAGTTCATGTCTTCAGGATCTCCATCGTATTACACAGGTGAGAGAACCTGTGACAATTTCTCATGCATTGATAATAATTCCATCCAGAGAATTGTGAATACCTATATTTGGGCCCAGATTTTTTCCTCTGTGTGAACTGATGTGACGCCAACAGTGCGAACATGTTAGGCCAAGATCACACATGCGAGAAACACGTCCGTGTCTCGCAGGTGAAATCCAAGCTCTGGTGCCGACACTGTGGAGCGGAGCGTGCGGCCGCATAGCAACACATCGAGCCGCACGCTCCGCTCCGAAGTGCCGGCGCCAGAGCTTGGATTTCACATGCGAGACACGGACGTGTTTCTCGCATGTGTGATCCCGGCCTTAAATGACCCACATATTCAATGACTGGTTAGAAATGTCAATAAGGATGGATTATTATTATGTGACTAAAAATTGGCTTCCATGGTCATCAGATGTACTGTCACTATGTATGTTTAGCAAATACAGAGAACTGACAGAATTATTTTTTTTCAATAAACCTGCCATTCATTAGACATAGAACCAGTGGTATGGCCAAAAAACACCAGGCTGCATGCACCTCATGCTACTGTGAATATACTGGTGGCCTAAACGTACTACTATGGCCTGCAGCATATCCGGACTTGTCTCCCATCGAACATATGTTAGCCGTCATTAGTCAGCAATTACAAAGGGCCCTGCCAGCAGAGGATATTGATGATTTACATGTCCATTTGTGTGGCAGAACATTCCTCAGACAGCCATTGGTAACCTCACTGATAGCAGCCAAGACGTGTAAGTGCGGGGATTTATGTTTGTGACAATCATACTTGATACTGAATAAATTGAGATGTTTTGAAAATGCTGTTTCTATTATTCAGCCTTGTAGCACTGGAGTCCTGGGTTCAAATCCCACCAAGGACAATATCTGCAAAGAGTTTATATGTTTATATGTTCTCTAGTGTTTGCATGGGTTTCCTCCAAGCTCTCCGGTTTCTTCCCACATTCCAAAGACATACTGATGGGGAATTTAGATTGTGAGCTGCATTGTGGACAGAAATGATAATGTCTGTAAACCGCTGTGCAATAAGATAGCGCTATATAAGCAAAGCATAATAAATGCTAATAAATAATTATTCCACTATTAGCCTATCATTAACATCTCTATCGATCCTGTGATTTCCATAAAACATCTATGTTTCTACTTTTTCTTCTTGGTGTTGCAATTTTTATGTTGGCGAATATACAAGCTTTGCACTGAACCCCCACGGTTAGTCTTGTCCCTGGTGTCCCACTAAACGAAAAGTGAATTTCAAAGCAGACTACCCCTTCTAATCTGAGCAGTTGACAGTTTCACATTAATTCACAGCCTTTCCCATTTTAAATTACTTCTCAAGCTGTAGACTAGTTCCTTCTGTGCTACCTGTGTCCTATGCCAGCAATTAATTTACACGCACAACGCCAGCAGTCATAAGGAACGTATGGAAGACACACGAACCCACTCAATATATGAATATGCATCGGCCATCAGGTAACTCAGTCATTCATAGCTCTATAAAAGAAGCAATTGAGAGTTGTGGAAATGTGTTAGCGTTCCTGGATAGGAGTTTATTAGCAGTGAGAGGACACATGGCCTCAGTAACAGACAGTAGTTGCTTGTGCGTTTCTCTGTTGAGAGGGAAGTTAAGTTTTCATTCACATGATCATGTAAAAAGTAGAGAACAGTACACTAACAATACTAACAGGCGCAAGAAGAGAATGTTCCAAGCTGAGCATGAATGTTGATGCGTGTGCAAGCAGCCTATGCTGTCAGCTACAATTATTGTGCAGTTCCAGCTAGGCCCACAGAGAATAGGAGGGTTAACAGGAAATCCGACGGACAACTCAATGTAAAATGTTTACATTTCAGAAACCTTCTCCTGTCTCTCAGGCTTTACAAAATGAATAGTAAAATATACTCTCAAATATTACTCTGGTACAGGGAGAAGCACTGCATCACTATAGCTATCTAGGAGGATCCAAAGAAATGCAACCACAGACCCATCAATTTGCTAAATAAATGGTGTTAATTGTATTATATAATAATTAGTGATGAGCACAAGTGCTCGTTACTCGAATTTGCCTGGGGTGCTCGGATATGCAAAGAGTATCGTGGGTGCTCGAGTGACTTGTTAGAGTACGCATGTTTTGTGGTTGCCCAACAGCCGCGAAACATGTGGCTGCGAGGACTCGAACATGTTACTAAAGCATCTAAAATACTTGGTGCATACCTGAGCACTCGAGCAATGAGCACTTGCGCTCATCACTAATACTAATTGTGAAGACACAGGGGGGTCGGCGGGCACCCAGGTCTGCTAGTCGAAACCACATGGACCAGGGATTGTCCTGCTGAATGCCTGCTCTCCTTTTAACGTGGGCATAACGCTACTCAGACAATACAGGGTGAGAGTAAAACAGTGTTGCAAAGCTTTATTGAACCACAAAACAGGCAGATAACAAGTAGGACAGTCCCAGCAAAATACTCCAAGATGGTGCAAATTACAGAGTCTCACCCTTCCGCTGACTCACCAGGATAATGGCAGCTGTTACTTCAGAGCTTCCAGGGTCGAATACCCCTCCTGTGTCCTGCATACAGAGAGGAGGTAACTACAAGCATAGGAAGATGGCAATCCATTGAGGTACAAGGCCAGTTGACCCAAGGGTCACAAATAGGGTTGAGCGACTTTTACTTTTTTAGGGTCAAGTTGGGTTTCGCGAAACCCGACTATCTCAAAAGTCAAGTCGAGTGAAATCGGCCGATTATGGCGAAAAGTCGGGGATCAACCGAAACACGAAACCCAATGCAAAGTCAATGGGTATTTTTTTTCTCTCTCTCTCTCTCTCTCTCCGTCCCTGAACAGAAAAGCTGGTGTTACACATTGCAAATCGCTACAGCGCACAAGTGACAATATGGCGATAGGCGTCCACGCCCCTAAGACCTATGTCATCACTCTGCCCACGCTCCTTCATTGGCTGAAAAAATGGTGCCAAGCGCGTCATACGAAACGCGACTTTGGCGAGAAGATCGCCGACCGCATGGCCGATCCCACACTAGGATCAGGTGGGGTTTTATGAAACCCGACTTTGCCAAAAGTCGGCGACTTTTGAATTTGTCCGATGAGAGCACAATATGCTACATCAGATGCCAACTTACAAGTCAATATTACTGGCTTACATAAGCAACAGTCTGATTTCTTGGCGAACCAGAAAGAAATGCTTAAATTCGAAAGACAACATATAGATAACAGTCTATTCTATCGGGCTTGCTAAAAAAAAAGTCATCTGGTTAATTAAGATACAATACTGTGTCTCCACACTAATAAAAATTAATATTATTCAAAATACAGTTAACACAATTTATGCAAATTACAAGTCTTTCGTTACATTGGATTTGAGCATCTAATAATAATAATAATAATTACACAAACTTGTTAAAGTTACATTTTTATTATTATTATCATTGTTTGTAAGTCATGCTTGTTGCTGTATTTTAGAAAACCCTTTTCTGGCAAGGATATATAACACTAATATAATGCAAAAAGTCTGAAACATATTGTGAGATGTCATGCAAACATGTCTGTAGACACTTCCAAAATCAGAATGATGGACTTTGGGTTAATATAAATACCTATGAACTTGTACGTCTATTGTCATATGTTTAGGTTAGGTAAACTAACCGTCCTGACAAAATCCCTTGCAGAAGAACGGAAACCACTAATGAAAGTGAACTCTCAAGCATGAACCAAACAACTTTCTGTATTTTTTTAAATTATTGAACTTACTAGATGGAGGCCGGTAATGTCACGATGGGGGCAGGCTTTGCAGCACTGAGAATCTCTCCTCCATGTGCTCACCCACCTATCCACTCTCTCTTTCCCCATGTGCTGACTTCTCCCCTCTGTGCTCTCTTCTTTGACCTGTTGCTCCTGCGCAGGGGGGAAGCAAAAGACAATGCTGACATTACAGCAGGAAATCGCAGAGGATACATTTTGTGAGGTAAATTGTTGTTTAAAAACAGTCAGTGAAATATTTTACCTCACAAAATGAATCCTTTGTGATCCCCTGCTGTAATGTCAGTGTTGTCTTTTGCTTCCTCCCCTGCCCAGGAGATGTGGTATTCTCTGTAGACGATCAGACACAGACACACAATTTTTTAAATGAACTTTCGTTCGTGGGAAAACCCCTTTAATGTGACCGGCTTCCTCTGCCTGTAGACACGTTGCGCATCTGCCACCAGGATCAGCCGAATGATTCAGTGCGCCTGCGCAGAATTCATGCAGGCACAGTAAATCAGACCACCGCTATCTTTGTGCAGACAGATAGCGGCAGTCACATTAAAACTGCGCATGCGCTCCTCCTGTACAAAGATGGAAGCGGTCAGTGAATCATTCGGCTGATCCCAGCAGCGGCGTGTTCCGCTGGTGGTATCGAGCAAGAGGCTGCGTATGGCATATACAGTGTGTGTGTGGTGCGTACGGTGTATACAGTGTGTGTGTGTCAGTGTGTGCGGTGCAAACAGCATATACAGTGTGTGTTTATGTGTGTGTGGTGCATACTGCGTATACAGTGTGTGTGTTGTGACAGTGTTCCGCTGGTGGTACCGCGCAAGAGGCTGGTACCTTCAGCAGTTTCCATATTGAGACATCCATCACTTGGGTGTCCCAATATGGCGGTCGGTGAACTTCCGTTGCTTGGAATTCTGGGATCCAGACACATCTGTATGAACAGGATTTGAAGACATTACAAGGTAAGTATATATTAAGATATTTATTATTATTATCAACATTGGGGCTCACAATCTAAAATCCTTGCCAGTATGCCTTTGGAGTGAGGAAGACAACTAGAATATCTGGAGGAAACCATGCAGATGTCATAGTTGGGGTTTGAACCAAGGACCCTACAGCTGCAAAACAACAGTACTAACCAACGAGCTCTGTGGTTTCCCTCTACTTTCCCGTTACTTTCTAGGACATTGTACATTTGTGGTTAAGACTTAAGGTCAGGAGCAAGAACAGAATAATGGGCCTCACGTGAGAAAACTGTCCAAAAATATATATGGCCATGGCAGCCAACAAGGGATATGATACATAGTCTAAGGTTTAAAATGTTTTTTTTTTTGGCTAACAAGTCTTATTTTACTTTTGTCATTTTTCATACATGAGGCTGTACACATTTTTCTAAAATGTCACCAAACACCAACAATGGGTGATTAATTTTATACTTAATAAAAGTGCAAATCTCTAAGGTCAGCAGGGAGCCTATACTAAAAATATATAGAAATTCCATTCTTCGATTTTCTAATACGGCAGCTGTTTGCATTAAATCATAAGAACAAGTAAATACATTTGTCTAGAAATATTATAAAATAATCCTCATTGCATGCCCTGACACTCTATCCCATAGGCAGTGTTATAAAGATACAGGAATGGTCCTCATATTTCACATTTTTACAGTTATAATGTTTTATTCTTAGCCAAGAGTATTAATGGTCTAAAATGTCTCACGTGATAGTAACTGGATGAACTAAAACAATCTAATATATTTAGAGAAAGAGTTTCTATAGAAAGCTTTACATCGTCAATCGTTTTGAGTTATTCTAAATTAAACAGGGCATAAAACAAAATAAAAAAAACTATTGTCACACAACTTGTCTCAAAAGCTGTTATGCAACTGTCACATTCCATGCATGTCACCAAAAATACTGTTGACCAAGACTTTCAAAAAATCTGGAACCTAAAGAGTAACTAATTGTTTGCATATACTTACTCTCCAAAAATTGTAAAGTTATGACACACACACAATGTTGCAGTGCTGTTTCAATGCCCTGTCCAAACTTCTTTAGAAGCTTGAACTTCATTAGAAGCTGCTTTCAACTGCTGTTCAGGAAGAGTAATAAACTATATTTAAACAACCAGAACATGAAATATTCTTGTCTGTGTACGAAGGTTAAGAGCAACAAGGCTGGACAGGTATAGTCCTGTACTTTCATTGTTTCAATATAGCGTAGGAATTTTTTTGAGTAGCAGTTAAAAGTAGCATCTAAAGAAGAATGAAATTGGCAGTTGAAACAGCACTAAAGCACGTTGTTTGAGAGAGAGAAAAGCAGAGGTATTGACATATTACAAACATTCTGAACTTTACAATGCTCTGAAGATAATTGAATAAGAAAAATAGTCATTTAAGCATAACAGCAGCACATTATAGATTCCAATGGAGAACGGCGCTATTCCACAAATGTTAGTGTGGTTTCTACTGACTGCAAAAAAAGTTTTATGTCAGGTAACATTGTTGGCCTACTTACAATGAATGTGTAACAAATGAGAATTTCCAGAGTGTTACTGCCCTTTGTGTCCGGTACTCTAGTGAATGTCAAGGCATGGCCCACTCTTTTGGTGAAGGTTCCAGGAGAGGTTCACCTATTTAAAGGAATATTCTAGAAAATCTAGTTAAAGAGAATTGTATTAAAATTGGCATTCCAGATATGCCGCCAACATGAACATGCTCCCTGGACTGTGTTCGTGTAGATGTATTTAATCTCTTTGTAGAGAACACTAGAAAAGTGTACCCTGATAAAGTAACAACAATAATAATAAAACTCTCAAAATTAACATTGTGATAACTTTTAATGAGTACTTTTAATGAGTACTAAGAGAACTAAGTAATGTAATAGATAAACCATTATTTCTTATTTTTAGGGACTCTGTAGCGATGGGGTCTGTTCCGCAGGACTGGCGCATAGCAAATGTGGTGCCAATATTCAAAAAGGGCTCTAAAAGTGAACCTGGAAATTATAGGCCAGTAAGTCTAACCTCTATTGTTGGTAAAATATTTGAAGGGTTTCTGAGGGATGTTATTCTGGATTATCTCAATGAGAATAACTGTTTAACTCCATATCAGCATGGGTTTATGAGAAATCGCTCCTGTCAAACCAATCTAATCAGTTTTTATGAAGAGGTAAGCTATAGGCTGGACCACGGTGAGTCATTGGACGTGGTATATCTCGATTTTTCCAAAGCCTTTGATACCGTGCCGCACAAGAGGTTGGCACACAAAATGAGAATGCTTGCTCTAGGGGAAAATGTGTGTAAATGGGTTAGTAACTGGCTTAGTGATAGAAAGCAGAGGGTGGTTATAAATGGTATAGTCTCAAACTGGGTCGCTGTGACCAGTGGGGTACCGCAGGGGTCAGTATTGGGACCTGTTCTCTTCAACATATTCATTAATGATCTGGTAGAAGGTTTACACAGTAAAATATCAATATTTGCAGATGATACAAAACTATGTAAAGCAGTTAATACAAGAGAAGATAGTATTCTGCTACAGATGGATCTGGATAAGTTGGAAACTTGGGCTGAAAGGTGGCAGATGAGGTTTAACAATGATAAATGTAAGGTTATACACATGAGAAGACGGAATCAATATCACCATTACACACTGAACGGGAAACCACTGGGTAAATCTAACAGGGAGAAGGACTTGGGGATCCTAGTTAATGATAAACTTACCTGGAGCAGCCAGTGCCAGGCAGCAGCTGCCAAGGCAAACAGGATCATGGGGTGCATTAAAAGAGGTCTGGATACACATGATGAGAGCATTATACTGCCTCTGTACAAATCCCTAGTTAGACCGCACATGGAGTACTGTGTCCAGTTTTGGGCACCGGTGCTCAGGAAGGATATAATGGAACTAGAGAGAGTACAAAGGAGGGCAACAAAATTAATAAAGGGGATGGGAGAACTACAATACCCAGATAGATTAGCAAAACTAGGATTATTTAGTCTAGAAAAAAGATGACTGAGGGGCGATCTAATAACCATGTATAAGTATATAAGGAGACAATACAAATATCTCGCTGAGGATCTGTTTATACCAAGGAAGGTGACGGGCACAAGGGGGCATTCTTTGCGTCTGGAGGAGAGAAGGTTTTTCCACCAACATAGAAGAGGATTCTTTACTGTTAGGGCTGTGAGAATCTGGAATTGCTTGCCTGAGGAGGTGGTGATGGCGAACTCAGTCGAGGGGTTCAAGAGAGGCCTGGATGTCTTCCTGGAGCAGAACAATATTGTATCATACAATTATTAGGTTCTGTAGAAGGACGTAGATCTGGGGATTTATTATGATGGAATATAGGCTGAACTGGATGGACAAATGTCTTTTTTCGGCCTTACTATGTTACTATGTAATGTGACATCTAGAATCCATATGGTGGTTACAAGATATATGAGCAGTTTATATGGATGTATTCAGTGTTTTTGCAAATGGTGTGCCCTCTATTGATGTGAATGAATATCCACGAAAGTGGACTTCTGATGAATATTGAAAAAAGAGAAAGTATATACTGTGAGAAGACCTACACACTATGCGGCAGAAGAATAAGGAAGGTCTATCCCAATATAATGTATGCTTTGTTCGGAGGTATTTTCTATTTAAACTTTTAAGATTTATTCCCCCAAAATAAAGTTATCCCCTATTCATATGGGACTGCCAGAAATATCCAAGCTGTGTACTCAGCAGTCCCATTGACAATGAATGCACATACACCTCCACTCCATTCTCAGCATTCAAGAACCCGGACAGCTTGGGTCTCAGTGGCTGAGCCACCAGGGATCAGCAAGTTATCCTCTATCCTATGGATAGGGAATATCTAGAGTTTTTTTGTGGGGAGGGCATAAATTGCCATAGAGACTTGGAAAATGAATCATGGTTTCTATAAACCCCAGCATTTAGCTTCTACCTTTGCTGTGGAAAGGTGATACTGATTCTCATCAGAACACAACTCAGTCACATTCATTTCCTTTCTACTTATCTATTCCGCAAAAGTGACAACAAGACTTTCACCCTCAATAAACATGAGAAATATCAAGTCTGATACCAGAAGCAGTGCTGCTGTCATATAGAGAGACATGAAAACACACACGGATGTTTAGTTCTGATTTTCGTACTGTCCATGTCAAATACAATAACCCGAGTCTCAAACTGATAAGACATCACACTTATACTTTAGTCACTGTATGATTTCTGACTTAATAAAATTATTATTAAAATAACAATTGTATTTGTACAGTATAACATGTATTTATATATATATACAGTGGGGCAAAAAAGTATTTAGTCAGTCAGCAATAGTGCAAGTTCCACCACTTAAAAAGATGAGAGGCGTCTGTAATTTACATCATAGGTAGACCTCAACTATGGGAGACAAACTGAGAAAAAAAAATCCAGAAAATCACATTGTCTGTTTTTTTATCATTTTTTTTGCATATTATGGTGGAAAATAAGTATTTGGTCAGAAACAAACAATCAAGATTTCTGGCTCTCACAGACCTGTAACTTCTTCTTTAAGAGTCTCCTCTTTCCTCCACTCATTACCTGTAGTAATCGCACCTGTTTAAACTTGTTATCAGTATAAAAAGACACCTGTGCACACCCTCAAACAGTCTGACTCCAAACTCCACTATGGTGAAGACCAAAGAGCTGTCAAAGGACACCAGAAACAAAATTGTAGCCCTTCACCAGGCTGGGAAGACTGAATCTGCAATAGCCAACCAGCTTGGAGTGAAGAAATCAACAGTGGGAGCAATAATTAGAACATGGAAGACATACAAGACCACTGATAATCTCCCTCGATCTGGGGCTCCACGCAAAATCCCACCCCGTGGGGTCAGAATGATCACAAGAACGGTGAGCAAAAATCCCAGAACCACGCGGGGGACCTAGTAAATGAACTGCAGAGAGCTGGGACCAATGTAACAAGGCCTACCATAAGTAACACACTACGCCACCATGGATTCAGATCCTGCAGTGCCAGACGTGTCCCACTGCTTAAGCCAGTACATGTCCGGGCCCGTCTGAAGTTTGCTAGAGAGCATTTGGATGATCCAGAGGAGTTTAGGGAGAAGGTCCTATGGTCTGATGAAACCAAACTGGAACTGTTTGGTAGAAACACAACTTGTCGTGTTTGGAGGAAAAAGAATACTGAGTTGCATCCATCAAACACCATACCTACTGTAAAGCATGGTGGTGGAAACATCATGCTTTGGGGCTGTTTCTCTGCAAAGGGGCCAGGACGACTGATCTGGGTACATGAAAGAATGAATGGGGCCATGTATCGTGAGATTTTGAGTGCAAACCTCCTTCCATCAGCAAGGGCATTGAAGATGAAACGTGGCTGGGTCTTTCAACATGACAATGATCCAAAGCACACCGCCAGGGCAACGAAGGAGTGGCTTAGTAAGAAGCATTTCAAGGTCCTGGAGTGGCCTAGCCAGTCTCCAGATCTCAACCCTATAGAAAACCTTTGGAGGGAGTTGAAAGTCCGTGTTGCCAAGCGAAAAGCCAAAAACATCACTGCTCTAGAGGAGATCTGCATGGAGGAATGGGCCAACATACCAACAACAGTGTGTGGCAACCTTGTGAAGAAAGCAGAAAACGTTTGACCTCTGTCATTGCCAACAAAGGATATATTACAAAGCAGGGTGGATTTGATTTAAATCGAACTGATTTAAATCACGATTTAAATCACGATTTAAATCACTAGTCAGTAAGGCTTGATTTAAATCAGTGATTTAAATCAAAGTTTCTACCTAACTGAATTTGACTCCGCAGAGGTCCCAGCCTCTTCTTCACGGCAAAAATGTTACAACATGAACAGAGTTGAGAAAAAGACCTTAATCCTATTGTTCTACAAACCTATGAATACAGAATCAACCCCTTCAGTGCCAAGTCCAAGAAGTTAGACAATATGTTTCTGATTGTTTGGAGTGGAATAGATCTGCACAACACAAGAAGAATGTGAATCTAAGTGTGAGGAGGAGGAAGGGCAAGCAGACAAGAAAATGAAAGTGAAACTTTGAGCACAATACTGCAGCATAGTCACAGACAGACAAGTCTGGATCTGTTTGTGTGTACGATCTGAGGTTTATTACATTCTTTCCTTACAATGGCAGCAGGCCGTAAAAGAGACCCAGTTTGGGAATATTTTAATGAAGCTCATCTTCATCACCGCACTTCTCATGATGTTGCCTCATTCGCGCCACCAGGCCTTGCATCTCTTTGTTGCATCGTTTGCATTTTGCACGCATGCCTGCCTTACCGATAGGCGAAGGAGCTTCATTAAAATATTCCCAAACTGGGTCTCTTTTACGGCCTGCTGCCATTATAAGGAAAGAATGTAATAAACCTCAGATCGTACACACAAACAGATCCAGACTTGTCTGTCTGTGGCTATGCTGCAGTATTGTGCTCAAAGTTTCACTTTCATTTTCTTGTCTGCTTGCCCTTCCTCCTCCACACACTTAGATTCACATTCTTCTTGTGTTGTGCAGATCTATTCCACTCCAAACAATCAGAAACATATTGTCTAACTTCTTGGACTTGGCACTGAAGGGGTTGATTCTGTATTCATAGGTTTGTAGAAGAATAGGATTAAGCTCTTTTTCTCAACTCTGTTCATGTTGTAACATTTTTGCCGTGAAGAAGAGGCTGGGACCTCTGCGGAGTCAAATTCAGTTTTGAGAACTGCGTAAGTAAAGCGAGCGTCTGTGATAATATAGGAGAGAAACTGCCCACTAATCCTACAGAAACCTCTGGAAGAGCATGGCATTGTGAATGTTACACATATACAGCCTTTATTCTACTGAGTTAAACAACTCAGCTTTATCTCATGATGGAAGAACCTTTGGATGGTAAAATATTTTCCTCAAAAAGCAGTTTATTGAAAAAAATCTGATTTAAATAAAAAAAATCCGATTTAAATCAAAAAAATCCGATTTTTTTGATTTTTTTTTAAAAATAATTGATTTTTATCCACCCTGTTACAAAGTATTGAGATGAAATTTTGTTTCTGACCAAATACTTATTTTCCACCACAATATGCAAATAAAATGTTAAAAAAACAGACAATGTGATTTTCTGGATTTTTTTTTTCTCAGTTTGTCTCCCATAGTTGAGGTCTACCTATGAAGTAAATTACAGACGCCTCTCATCTTTTTAAGTGGTGGAACTTGCACTATTGCTGACTGACTAAATACTTTTTTGCCCCACTGTATGTATATATATATATATATATATATATATATTGTAGCATGGCTAAAGGGTTTGTAGTCGATGGGAGGTATGTGCCACATAAGTGCCTGGTTGCTGTAATGTAGCCCGGGGTATTCCTTTCTTGCACATAATCTTGTATATGTGTTTCAGGACCTGTGGTAATGTCAGACCACATGGCTAATCATGTGATGGGTTACTGGGTGGGGTTAGCTCTTTATAAGACTGGCTAATCCTTTACACAGCAGATATATGTGGAGGTGAAACCCTCCTGAGTGTGTTACGGCTTCAGGACTGAGCCGGATGAACTGGACACTTGCTTTTCTTTGCCTGAACCAAAGGCCCATTTTGCTTTCTGTTATTTGCCACATGGTTTATGAAGCAATAAACCCAGTGAACTTTAAAGGAACACGTCTCCTGAGTGTCAGCCGTCGCAGCTGAGTGAGTGAAATCCTTACAATTGGTGGTAGACGTGCGAGCAGCGTTCCCAGCGGAGACGTGAGTTTATTTTTGAATGTCCTAGGTCAAGGCTGTTGCAAGCCAGCAAGCATTGCCGGAGAAAATGGAGGACCTGCTGAAACACTTGGTCCAGATGCAGTCACAGCAGGAGAAAAGGCAGAGCCAGCAGGAGCAAAGGCAGCAAGAGACCAACAGACTGTTGATGCAGCAGATACAACAGAGCCAGCAGGAGCAACGGCAGAGTCAGCAGGAGCAACGGTAGCAGATGCAGCAGAGCCAGCAGGAGCATCAGCAGCAGATGCAGCTTCTGGCAACCGCCATCCAGGGCAAGGCGAGCGCCCCAACCCCAGGTTTGGCTGATGACACCCACGTCCGGAAGACGGTAAGACGCGCATTGCAGAAAATGACTCCCGGGGATGATGTTGAGGCCTTCCTGACGGTGTTTGAGAGGGTCGCTGAGAGGGAAAAACTTCCGCCAGAGCAGTGGGCAGAGGTACTTGCGCCATACCTGACGGGAGAACCCCAGAACGTGTACTATGATTTGACCTTGCAGGATGCCAAAGAGTATCACAAATTGAAAGCCGAGATTCTCGTACGTTTGGGGGTGACACTGACTGTCAGGGCACAGCGAGTTCACTCCTGGGGCTATCACCGGGACAAACCACCTCGTTCCCAAATGTTTGATCTGTTGCACCTGGTCCAGAAATGGCTGCAGCCAGAATCCTCTGCGCCTGCACAGATGGTAGAACGGGTGATGATGGATCGGTTTGTCCATTCCCTCCCGAGGCCTATACAGTCTTGGGTTGCCCAGGGTGATCCCCAGAATGCCGACGAGCTGATCGGACTGGTTGAGAGATACCAAGGGTTGGAAGGCTCCTTCGGGAGGCAGCCCATGCCGTACTGGGGGTCCCAGAAGGCAGCTGAGTCCCAAAAAGGGGTGGTGCGTCCAAGGTCACAAAGGGCGGGGGAGGTGGTGCCCAAGACCCCACGGGTGATATTATTTGTTGGAGGTGCCACAAGCCAGGACATATAGCTGCCCGTTGTTCCCAAACCACTGAGCAGATGGACTGCAGCATGGGACGCCGTTGTTCATACTATGCGTATCCAGCCTGTAGTGTGAACTCTCCATCCAACGAGGGACCTCAAGCGTGTCCCGTAAAGGTGAATGGTCGAGCAGTAACGGCACTGTTAGACTCGGGGAGCCTAGTGACCCTGGTGAGGGCCACTTTTCCTCTCCACCTGTTCCCAGGAAAGAAGGTCGGAGTGCGGTGCATACATGGTGATGCAAAGGACTACCCTATGGCCAGGGTGGACATTGAAACGGCATGTGGCACTGAGTCCCACATAGTCGGCGTGGTTCAGGACTTGTTGCACCCTATAATTATTGGCCGGGATTTCTGTTTGTTTTGGGATTTGTGGGGAAATGGTTCTGAGCTCCCTGGCAGGGAACCAGTGAACCCTGGAAGGGTATCGCCACACCCAGAGGCAGACAGTTTTCCTTTTTGTGTTCTGGTTGGGGATGAGGAGGAAGTATCCCCTACATCTGACATTCTGGAGTTAGAAGTTACCGGTGAAAATTTTGGGACTGCCCAACATAGGGACCCCACTCTGAGGGAAGCCTTTAATAATGTCACGGTTATTGACGGGGTGGTACAGGAGCCGGGGGCAGACACAAGATTTCCCCATTTTCTGTTGAGGGGGGAGTTGTTGTACCGTGTCACGAAAATACGGGAGGAGTTGGTAGAGCAGTTGATAGTGCCGGGTCCGTATAGACGGAAAGTGTTGGACATGGCCCATTCACACATCTTGGGTGGACACCTGGGGGTGGAAAAAACGCAGGAACGGGTTGTGCAGAGGTTCTATTGGCCTGGGTGTCACCGGGAAATAGTGAACTATTGCAGGTCCTGCCCTACATGTCAGCTAACTGCTCCTACTCCTCATTTCCGGAACCCCCTTGTGCCACTGCCCATTATTGAGGTACCGTTCGAGAGAATTGCCATGGACTTGGTCGGTCCCTTAGTTAAATCAGCTCGGGGCCATCAGTATATATTAGTCATCCTGGACTATGCCACACGCTATCCTGAGGCAATTCCCTTGAGAAATTCTTCCTCAAAAAGCATAGCCCGCGAGTTGGTCCATGTCTTTTCCCGGACAGGTCTGCCAAAGGAGATCCTGACTGACCAGGGTACACCTTTCATGAGCAAGGTGATGAGGGAGTTATGCAAAGCCCTGAAGATCTCCCAGTTGAGGACCTCGGTGTACCATCCCCAGTCAGATGGCCTTGTTGAGAGGTTTAACAAGACACTAAAGAGCATGCTGAGAAAAGCTATAGAGAAAGACGGTAGAGACTGGGATTGTCTCTTACCCTATCTGATGTTTTCCATTCGTGAAGTTCCACAGGGTTCTCACCGTTTGAGCTTCTATATGGCCGACATCCACGAGGACTCCTGGATATAGCCAAGGAAACCTGGGAGGCCGAAGTCACACCCCACAGAAGCGTCATTGAGCATGTGGCCCTGATGCAGCAGAGGATTGCAAAGGTGATGCCTATCGTGAAAGAACACCTTCTCCAAGCACAAGAAACTCAAGCCAGGGTCTACAACCGGTCTGCAAGAGTGAGGCAGTTCAATCCGGGAGACCGAGTTCTTGTGTTAGTTCCAACGGTGGAAAGCAAGTTCTTGGCCAAATGGCAAGGGCCATATGAGGTTGTCGAGAAACTTGGTGAGGTAAATTATAAAATTCACCAACCAGGAAGACGGAAACCATTCCAAGTTTACCATGTCAACCTCATCAAGCCATGGCAAGATAGAGAGCCGACAGCAACTCCATCATTGTTAAGCAACCCAGAAGGTGAGGTTGGAGCGGTTACTATAGCAGAGACGCTATCAAAGACCCAGAAACAGCAGTGCCGGGAGTTACTCCAGAAAAACAGGGACCTGTTTTCAGAATTGCCAGGATACACGAAGGTCATAGAGCACGAGGTCCTAACAGAGCCACATGTGCGGGTGAATGTGAAACCTTATCGTATTCCTGAGGCTCGTCGAGAAGTTATCTCCAAGGAAGTGGAGCGTATGTTGAGGCTTGGGGTCATTGAGGAATCCAAGAGCGGTTGGTCGAGCCCAATTGTCCTGGTCCCAAAACCTGATGGAGAGTGGAGGTTTTGCAACGACTATCGGAAGTTGAATGAAGTCTCCAAGTTCGACGCTTATCCCATGCCCCGTATTGATGAGCTCATCGAAAGGCTTGGGCACGCCAGATATACAGTGGGGCAAAAAAGTATTTAGTCAGTCAGCAATAGTGCAAGTTCCACCACTTAAAAAGATGAGAGGCGCCTGTAATTTACATCATAGGTAGACCTCAACTATGGGAGACAAACTGAGAAAAAAAAATCCAGAAAATCACATTGTCTGTTTTTTTATCATTTTTTTTGCATATTATGGTGGAAAATAAGTATTTGGTCAGAAACAAACAATCAAGATTTCTGGCTCTCACAGACCTGTAACTTCTTCTTTAAGAGTCTCCTCTTTCCTCCACTCATTACCTGTAGTAATGGCACCTGTTTAAACTTGTTATCAGTATAAAAAGACACCTGTGCACACCCTCAAACAGTCTGACTCCAAACTCCACTATGGTGAAGACCAAAGAGCTGTCAAAGGACACCAGAAACAAAATTGTAGCCCTTCACCAGGCTGGGAAGACTGAATCTGCAATAGCCAACCAGCTTGGAGTGAAGAAATCAACAGTGGAAGCAATAATTAGAAAATGGAAGACATACAAGACCACTGATAATCTCCCTCGATCTGGGGCTCCATGCAAAATCCCACCCCGTGGGGTCAGAATGATCACAAGAACGGTGAGCAAAAATCCCAGAACCACGCGGGGGGACCTAATGAATGAACTGCAGAGAGCTGGGACCAATGTAACAAGGCCTACCATAAGTAACACACTACGCCACCATGGACTCAGATCCTGCAGTGCCAGACGTGTCCCACTGCTTAAGCCAGTACATGTCCGGGCCCGTCTGAAGTTTGCTAGAGAGCATTTGGATGATCCAGAGGAGTTTTGGGAGAATGTCCTATGGTCTGATGAAACCAAACTGGAACTGTTTGGTAGAAACACAACTTGACGTGTTTGGAGGAAAAAGAATACTGAGTTGCATCCATCAAACACCATACCTACTGTAAAGCATGGTGGTGGAAACATCATGCTTTGGGGCTGTTTCTCTGCAAAGGGGCCAGGACGACTGATCCGGGTACATGAAAGAATGAATGGGGCCATGTATCGTGAGATGTTGAGTGCAAACCTCCTTCCATCAGCAAGGGCATTGAAAATGAAACGTGGCTGGGTCTTTCAACATGACAATGATCCAAAGCACACCGCCAGGGCAACGAAGGAGTGGCTTCGTAAGAAGCATTTCAAGGTCCTGGAGTGGCCTAGCCAGTCTCCAGATCTCAACCCTATAGAAAACCTTTGGAGGGAGTTGAAAGTCCGTGTTGCCAAGCGAAAAGCCAAAAACATCACTGCTCTAGAGGAGATCTGCATGGAGGAATGGGCCAACATACCAACAACAGTGTGTGGCAACCTTGTGAAGACTTACAGAAAACGTTTGACCTCTGTCATTGCTAACAAAGGATATATTACAAAGTATTGAGATGAAATTTTGTTTCTGACCAAATACTTATTTTCCACCATAATATGCAAATAAAATGTTAAAAAAACAGACAATGTGATTTTCTGGATTTTTTTTTCTCAGTTTGTCTCCCATAGTTGAGGTCTACCTATGATGTAAATTACAGACGCCTCTCATCTTTTTAAGTGGTGGAACTTGCACTATTGCTGACTGACTAAATACTTTTTTGCCCCACTGTATATCCACCTTGGATTTGACAAAGGGGTATTGGCAGATCCCCATGGCACAGGAAGCCAAGGAGAAGACGGCCTTTTCGACACCTGATGGATGCTTCCAATATGCCCGGATGCCGTTTGGCCTACAGGGAGCTCCGGCGACCTTCCAGAGAGCTATGGATAGAGTCCTTGCACCCCATAAGGCCTACGCTGCTGCGTACCTAGATGATATCGTCATCTTTAGCCCGGACTGGGAGAGTCATCTGGAGAAAGTCCAAGCGGTGTTGGATGCTATAAGAGAGGCCGGATTTACTATAAACCCGAAGAAGTGCGCCTTGGGTAAAGAAGAAGCTAAGTACCTTGGATACATAGTGGGTCATGGAGAAATAAAACCCCAAATCAATAAAGTGGAGGCAATCCAAACATGGCCAAAACCAGTTTCCAAGAAACAAGTTAAAGCCTTCCTGGGAATCGTGGGATATTACAGGAGGTTCATCCCAAACTTCGCCACGATGGCTGCGCCTCTGACTGACCTGCTAAAAGGGACAAAATCAGTAATGGTTAAGTGGTCCGAAGAAACAGAGTCAGCCTTCCAAGAAATGAAAAACGCTTTGTGTAAGCAACCCGTTCTGATGGCCCCAAACTTCAAGAAAGAGTTTATTCTTCAGACAGATGCCTCAGATGTTGGGGTGGGAGCAGTCCTTTCCCAAGAACTACATGGGGAGGAGCATCCTGTTCTCTATCTGAGTAGGAAGCTGTCCTCATCTGAAAAGAACTACTCAGTCGTTGAGAAGGAGTGCTTGGCCATAAAATGGGCAGTGGACACATTGCGGTACTATCTGCTGGGACGTAAATTTAGACTGGTATCTGACCATGCCCCGCTTAGGTGGATGAGAGAAACGAAAGGAAGAAATGCTAGAGTCACCCGTTGGTTCTTAGCCCTGCAGGACTTCAGTTTCCATGTGGAACATAGGGCCGGAAAGCTGCACGGTAATGCGGATGCCCTATCGAGAATCCCTTGTTTAGTGGGGGAAAGTGCCAAGCCCCACGGCTTTAGGCAGAGGGGGGAGGTATGTAGCATGGCTAAAGGGTTTGTAGTCGATGGGAGGTATGTGCCACATAAGTGCCTGGTTGCTGTAATGTAGCCCGGGGTATTCCTTTCTTGCACATAATCTTGTATATGTGTTTCAGGACCTGTGGTAATGTCAGACCACATGGCTAATCATGTGATGGGTTATGGGTGGGGTTAGCTCTTTATAAGACTGGCTAATCCTTTACACAGCAGATATATGTGGAGGTGAAACCCTCCTGAGTGTGTTACGTCTTCAGGACTGAGCCGGATGAACTGGACACTTGCTTTTCTTTGCCTGAACCAAAGGCCCATTTTGCTTTCTGTTGTTTGCCACATGGTTTATGAAGCAATAAACCCAGTGAACTTTAAAGGAACACGTCTCCTGAGTGTCAGCCGTCGCAGCTGAGTGAGTGAAATCCTTACAATATATATATAGTATATAGTATATATATACATGCTTGGGCAAACATGGTCAAAATTACTCTTATTGTGAACAGTTAAGTAGGCTAAAGATTAAATGATCTTTAAAGGCCTAAAGTTAAAGATGACACATTTCCTGTATTTTAGTAAAAAAAAATAGATTGTCATTTTTTACATTTTGAAAATTACAAAAAGGAAAATAGGCCGATTTAAAAGTTTAGGCACCCTTGGAGATTTGTGTGCTCAGATAACTTTGATTAAGGTTTCAGACCTTAATTAGCCTGTTAGGGTTATGGCTTGTTCACTGTCATTGTTAGGAAATGACAGGTGATGCAAATTTCCTAGCTTTATACTTCTAAGCAGCTGCCTAGTACTCTGAAAATGAAAATGGTGGAGGTCCACAAAGCAGAAGGCCAAAGGAAGATAGCAAAGTGTTTTCACGTTGCCCTTTCCTCAATTAGAATTATAATTAAGAAATGGCAGTCAACAGGAACAGTGGAGGTCAAAATAAGGTTTGGAAAACCAAGCAAAAATTCAGTGAGAGCTGCTCGCAGGATTGCTAAAAAGGCAAATCAGAACCCCCACTTGACTGCAAAAGACCTTAAAGAGAACCTGTCAGCAGGATTGTGCACAGTAACCTTCACACAGTGTCAGGTCGGTGCCGTTATACTGATTAAAATGATATCTCGGTTGATGGAATGAATCTTGTGGTTGTTGCCTAATCGTTATTTTCAGTTTTGAGTTAATGAGATTCTTGTGCTCCGGGGCGGCCTGTTGACAGGTCAATGATCCCTTGGACACCTGCCCCCTAGTTTAAATAATGAATATATGTACATACTTAAAAAAAAACCTTCTGCAGGCAGGTGCCAGCTATGGCACCTGCGTTGCAGCATAATCGCATGTTTAATGCGCACTTAATAAATGTGCTTGATGGCTTTCTGAGAGGCATAAAAAAAAATCCATTTTAAAATGGCACCTCATTAACTCAAAACTGAAAATAAAGATTAAACAACCGTAAGACGAATTTCATCAACCAAGGTATCATTTTAAACAGTATAACGTCGCCGACCTGACACTGTGTGTAGGTTACTGTGCACAATCCTGCTGACAGGTTCCCTTTAAGTAAGATTTAGCAAACTCTGGAGTTGTGGTACATTGGTCTACTGTTCAGAGGCAGCTGCACAAATCTGTACTTCATGGAAGAGTCTTCAGAAGAAAACCTCTTCTGCATCTTCAAGCATTCATTGTCAGATGTATGAAAAGAACATCTACACAAGCCTAATGCATTTTGGAAACGAGCTCAGTGGTACTATAAGATTAAAATAGAACTCTTTGGCCACAGTGATCAAAGGTATTTGTGGAGAGAAAGGGCAGAGAAATTCAGGAAAAGAACATCTTGCCAACCATTAAGCATGGGGGTGGATCAATGATGCTTTGGGGTTGTGTTGCTGACAATGGCACAGGGAACTGTTGTGAATTCTGTGGCTGAGTTCACTTCTGTGGTCACAAGTGGTATTGCAGTCTCTGGGCTTCCTCCCTCAGGTGTTTTGGTGAGCTCGTTGGCTGCCTTGCTATTTAGCTCCACCTGAGTCTGTCTTCCTTGCTCCTTGTCAATGTTCCAGTGTTGGATCTGAGCTACTGCATCTTTCCTTGGGCCTGCTGCTCTGCTAGATAAGTGCTTCTAGTTTGTTTTCTGTTTTTTTCTGTCCAGCTTGCTATTGTCTTTTGCTGGAAGCTCTGAGAAGCAGAGGGGTGCACCGCCGTGCTGTTAGTTCGGCACGGTGGGTCTTTTTGCCCCTTTGCGTGGTTTTCGTTTTAGGGTTTTTTGTAGACTGCATAGTTCTCTTTGCTATCCTCGCTCTGTCTAGAATATCGGGCCTCACTTTGCTGAATCTATTTCATTCCTACGTTTGTCTTTTCATCTTGCTAACAGTCATTATATGTGGGGGGCTGCCTATTCCTTTGGGGTATTTCTCTGAGGTAAGTCAGGCTTGTATTTCTATCTTCAGGCTAGTCAGCTCCTCAGGCAGTGCCGAGTTGCATAGGTAGTTGTTAGGCGCAATCCACTGCTGCTTATAGTTGTGTGAGGATAGATCAGGTACTGCAGTCTACAGAGATTCCACGTCTCAGAGCTCGTCCTATTGTTTTTGGTTATTGCCAGATCTCTGTATGTGCGCTGATTACTGCACGCTGTGTTGCCTGATTGCCAGCCATAACAGGGAACATCTCATGGGTAGAGGGAAGAATTGCTTGAATGAAATTTCAACAAATTCTTCATGCAAGCATAACACCATCTGTAAAAAAAAAGCTGAAGTTGAAAAGAGGATGGCTTCTACTAATGGATAATGATCCTAACATCAAAATCCACAACAGACTACCTCAAAAGGCACAAGCTGAAGGTTTTACAACGGCCCTCACAGTCCCCTGATCTGAACATCATTAATCTGTGGCTAGACCTCTAAATAGCAGTGCATGCAAGACAACCCAGGAATCTTACAAAACTAGAGGAATTTTCCAAGGAAGAATGGATGAAAAACCATAATTGAAAGACTCTTGGCTGGTTACAAAAAGTGTTTACAAACTGTGATACTTTCAAATATACAGTGGGGCAAAAAAGTATTTAGTCAGTCAGCAATAGTGCAAGTTCCACCACTTAAAAAGATGAGAGGCGTCTGTAATTTACATCATAGGTAGACCTCAACTATGGGAGACAAACTGAGAAAAAAAAATTCAGAAAATCACATTGTCTGTTTTTTTAACATTTTATTTGCATATTATGGTGGAAAATAAGTATTTGGTCAGAAACAAAATTTCATCTCAATACTTTGTAATATATCCTTTGTTGGCAATGACAGAGGTCAAACGTTTTCTGTAAGTCTTCACAAGGTTGCCACACTCTGTTGTTGGTATGTTGGCCCATTCCTCCATGCAGATCTCCTCTAGAGCAGTGATGTTTTTGGCTTTTTGCTTGGCAACACGGACTTTCAACTCCCTCCAAAGGTTTTCTATAGGGTTGAGATCTGGAGACTGGCTAGGCCACTCCAGGACCTTGAAATGCTTCTTACGAAGCCACTCCTTCATTGCCCTGGCTGTGTGCTTTGGATCATTGTCATGTTGAAAGACCCAGCCACGTTTCATCTTCAATGCCCTTGCTGATGGAAGGAGGTTTGCACTCAAAATCTCACGATACATGGCCCCATTCATTCTTTCATGTACCCGGATCAGTCGTCCTGGCCCCTTTGCAGAGAAACAGCCCCAAAGCATGATGTTTCCACCACCATGCTTTACAGTAGGTATGGTGTTTGATGGATGCAACTCAGTATTCTTTTTCCTCCAAACACGACAAGTTGTGTTTCTACCAAACAGTTCCAGTTTGGTTTCATCAGACCATAGGACATTCTCCCAAAACTCCTCTGGATCATCCAAATGCTCTCTAGCAAACTTCAGACGGGCCCGGACATGTACTGGCTTAAGCAGTGGGACACGTCTGGCACTGCAGGATCTGAGTCCATGGTGGCGTAGTGTGTTACTTATGGTAGGCCTTGTTACATTGGTTCCAGTTCTCTGCAGTTCATTCACTAGGTCCCCCCGCGTGGTTCTGGGATTTTTGCTCACCGTTCTTGTGATCATTCTGACCCCACGGGGTGGGATTTTGCGTGGAGCCCCAGATCGAGGGAGATTATCAGTGGTCTTGTATGTCTTCCATTTTCTAATTATTGCTCCCACTGTTGATTTCTTCACTCCAAGCTGGTTGGCTATTGCAGATTCAGTCTTCCCAGCCTGGCGCAGGGCTACAATTTTGTTTCTGGTGTCCTTTGACAGCTCTTTGGTCTTCACCATAGTGGAGTTTGGAGTCAGACTGTTTGAGGGTGTGCACAGGTGTCTTTTTATATTGATAACAAGTTTAAACAGGTGCCATTACTACAGGTAATGAGTGGAGGAAAGAGGAGACTCTTAAAGAAGAAGTTACAGGTCTGTGAGAGCCAGAAATCTTGATTGTTTGTTTCTGACCAAATACTTATTTTCCACCATAATATGCAAATAAAATGTTAAAAAAACAGACAATGTGATTTTCTGGATTTTTTTTCTCAGTTTGTCTCCCATAGTTGAGGTCTACCTATGATGTAAATTACAGACGCCTCTCATCTTTTTAAGTGGTGAAACTTGCACTATTGCTGACTGACTAAATACTTTTTTGCCCCACTGTATAAAGCTTTTGTAGGTTCTGCCAAAAATGTTGCCCAAATCAAAAGTGGGGGCACACCAAATTTTTGACTCCATGAGTAAAAGTGTTGTTCAAAGGCAATGACCACAGTCTATATTCTCTCTTAGGGAATGTAGGCAAAAAGTTCTTTATGTGGCAAAACAGAGGATGCTAATTGACCTGGCATGCATTACATTTAGTATGTTATTTGTTTGATATTTTAAGCATGTCAGTCCTCGGCTTGTCAAGGGAAAAACATATGATAGCTGAGGCAGAAAATTGCAAGCCTCAGGAGTTATAAGGAACAGTGTAGCACACTTGTGTTTGTCTGTTTTTGCATACCCATCTACTCTGGATGGCACTTAGACATGGTTATACCCTTCTCAGATTGGAGTAAATCTTTAACTCTCTGAGCTAAAAAGGAATTGCAACTGTAACCAGAGTTTAACTTAAATGTACTAATTAGTTCCTCACTGCATTTTCATCTCCATAAGCAAAACAGAGCATGTTCTAGAGATATTCAATGTTGAAGCGAATATTTATATATTAGTCCCCTCTTTATTTTACAAGATATGCAAAAAAACCATGTGAACATGTGGGTATACTCAAAAATTCACTTTACAGTACAGAGAATATACCATATGGAATGTGTTCTAGAACGCGCAGTACAATACAGTTTACATTAAACACATTCGGCAACGTAACACTTAGCTCCGGTGCATTCCAAGAGCAATTAGATCCAGGACCTGGCAAGCATTCCCAACAATTATATAGATTTGTGAGTCAGCATTTTACAATGTGCAAGTGTTATATGGATATAAGTCATACAACTACATTCTCTTTTCCTACCTTAATCATTGCCAGGTTACAGTAGGATAGTGTCATGCCAAAGTGATACATTTTACCTTATTCCATTATCATGAAGAGGACAAACTGAAATAATAATGATATAAGATAGGAGTTTGGCATGATAGAGCTTCTTGATTTCTTTGATACAGACGTCTTGATAAGCTCACAAAACCTATACTAAATGCTATTTATGGATATACAAGGTGAAGAACAAATCCTAATATCGCTAACCAAAAATGTTGCAAACTCAACATTTTGCAAGTTATCACCAAATTGTAAGACACAGAATCTGGCTGTAGAGATAAATGCGAGTGATGGGCCAACTTTTGCGGTGCTTCTTCGTTAGGCAATGCGGCAACACAAGCTCAATATCCAACTGTTGACATTTTCTTACCAACAAGGCAGCACGATTTCAAATGGACACATCTGGGCAGAGGCACAATCTTAGTTAAGCCAACAACAACACCATGGCAGCATACCAATAAAGACATTCCGAAGGCCGACAGCCTAGGTCGTGTGCACTGGAGCACTTGGTCTATAACTACAACTACCGTAGTTTTACTAGAGAAAGGTTTCAGTCCAGACCCGGAACACATAATAAAGACTACTTGAAGCACAACTGAAACTACTCTTTTTACATAGTAGAGCGGTCAGCTAAACATCAACCTCTCGACTATTCTTAATCTGAAAACTTTGGCAGATACTGGAGTGAGCTGCGCTAAAAAAATGTGGGAAAAGTCGCATTTTATGAATCTGTCTAAAACATCTGGATCAGCAAAGTTGTAGAACAAAAATCAAAAAAGGCTCAAAAAAGAAAGAACTTAAAAAGTGTTGTAAAACGTACAGAAATTAGGGAGCAAGTACTAAAGCCAGTAAGAAGAAGCAATTACTCCAGAAAACTGAAGAAACAGCAAAGATGAATCGGGGCTTTAACCCCTTAGTGACAGAGCCAATTTGGTACTTAATGACCAGGCCAATTTTTGCAATTCTGACCACTGTCACTTTATGAGGTTATAACTCTGGAACGCTTCAACGGATCCCGCTGATTCTGAGATTGTTTTTTCGTGACATATTGTACTTCGTGTTAGTGGTAACATTTCTTCGATATTACTTGCGATTATTTATGAAAAAAACGGAAATATGGCGAAAATTTTTAAAATTTTGCAATTTTCAAACTTTGTATTTTTATGCCCTTAAATCAGAGAGATATGTCATGAAAAATAGTTAATAAATAACATTTCCACATGTCTACTTTACATCAGCACAATTTTGGAAACAAAATTTTTTTTTGTTAGGGAGTTATAAGGGTTAAAAGTTGACCAGCAATTTCTCATTTTTACAACACCATTTTTTTTTAGGGACCACATCACATTTGAAGTCATTTTGAGGGGTCTATATGATAGAAAATAATGAAGTGTGACACCATTCTAAAAACTACACCCCTCAAGGTTCTCAAAACCACATTCAAGAAGTTTATTAACCCTTTACGTGCTTCACAGGAACTGAAACAATGTGGAAGGAAAAAATGAACATTTAACTTTTTTTTGCAAACATCTTAATTCAGAACCATTTTTTTTATTTTCACAAGTGTAAAAACAGAAATGTAACCATAAATTTTGTTATGCAATTTCTCCTGAATACGCCAATACCCCATATGTGGGGGTAAACCACTGTTAGGGCGCACCGCAGAACTTAGAAGTGAAGGAGCGCCGTTTGACTTTTTCAATGCAGAATTGGCTGGAATTGAGATCGGACACCATGTCACATTTAGAGAGCCCCTGATGTACCTAAACAGTGGAAACTCCCCACAAGTGACACCATTTTGGAAACTAGACCCCTTAAGGAACTTATCTAGATGTGTGGTGAGCACTTTGAACCCCCAAGTGCTTCACAGAAGTTTATAACGTAGAGCCGTGAAAATAAAAAATCGCTTTTGTTTACACAAAAATGATCTTTTCGCCCACAAATTCTTATTTTCACAAGGGTAACAGGAGAAATTAGACCACAAAAGTTGTTGAGCAATTTCTCCTGACTACGCTGATACCCAATATGTGGGGGTAAACAACTGTTAGGGCGCACCGCAGAGCTTGGAAGAGAAGGAGTGCCGTTTTACTTTTTCAATGTAGAATTGGCTGGAATTGAGATTGGACGCCATGTCGCGTTTGGAGAGCCCCTGATGTGCCTAAACAGTGGAAACCCCCCACAAGTGACACCGTTTTGGAAACTAGACCCCTTAAGGAACTTATCTAGATGTGTGGCGAGCACTTTGAACCCCCATGTGCTTCACAGAAGTTTATAACGTAGAGCCGTGAAAAAAAAAATTGCATTTTTTCTACAAAAATGATCTTTTTGCCCACAAATTTTTATTTTCACAAGGGTAACAGGAGAAATTAGACCACTAAAGTTGTTGTGCAATTTCTCCTGAGTACGTCGATACCCAATATATGGGGGTAAACCACTGTTTGGGCGCACCGCAGAGCTTGGAAGAGAAAGAGTGCCGTTTTACTTTTTCAATGTAGAATTGGCTGGAATTGAGATCGGACGCCATGTCGCGTTTGGAGAGCCCCTGATGTGCCTAAACAGTAGAAATCCCCCACAAGTGACCCCATTTTGGAAACTAGACCCCCCATGGAACTTATCTAGATGTGTGGTGAGAACCTTGAATGCCCAAGTGCTTCACAGAAGTTTATAATGCAGAGCCGTGAAAATAAAAAATATTTTTTTTTTCCACAAAAAAGATTTTTTAGCCACCAAATTTTTATTTTCACAAGGGTAACAAGAGAAATTGGACCCCAAAAGTTGTTGTCCAATTTGTCCTGAGTATGCTGGTACCCCATATGTGGGGGTAAACCACTGTTTGGGCGCACGGCAGAGCTCGGAAGGAAGGAGCGCCGTTTTGGAATGCAGACTTTGATAGAATGGTCTGCGGGTATTATGTTGCGTTTGCAGAGCCCCTGATGTACCTAACCAGTAGAAACCCTCCACAAGTGACCCCATTTTGGAAACTAGACCCCCCAAGGAACTTATCTAGATGTGTGGTGAGAACTTTGAATGCCCAAGTGCTTCACAGAAGTTTAGAATGCAGAGTCGTGAAAATAAAAAATATTATTTTTTTCCACAAAAAAGATATTGTAGCCCCCAAGTTTTTATTTTCACAAGGGTAACAGGAGAAATTGGACTGCAATAGTTGTTGTCCAATTTATCCCGAGTACGCTGATGCCCCATATGTGGGGGTAAACCACTGTTTGGGCGCACGGCAGAGCTCGGAAGGGAAGGAGCGCCTTTTTGGAATGCAGACTTTGATAGAATGGTCTGTGGGCATTATGTTGCGATTGCAGAGCCCCTGATGTACCTAAACTGTAGTAACCCCCCACAAGTGACCCCATTTTGGAAACTAGACCCCCCAAGGAACATATCTAGATGTGTGGTGAGAACTTTGAATGCCCAAGTGCTTCACAGAAGTTTAGAATGCAGAGTCGTGAAAATAAAAAATATTATTTTTTTCACAAAAAAGATTTTGTAGCCCCCAAGTTTTTATTTTCACAAGGGTAACAAGACAAATTGGACCCCAGAAGTTGTTGTCCAATTTATCCCGAGTACGCTGATGCCCCATATGTGGGGGTAACCCACTGTTTGGGCGCACGGCAGAGCTCAGAAGGGAGGGAGCACCATTTGACTTTTTGAGCGCAAAATTGGCTGTCGTATTTGGAGACCCCCTGATGTACCTAAACAGTGGAAACCCCCCAATTCTAGCTCCAACCCTAACCCCAACACACCCCTAACCCTAATCCCAACCTCATCCATAATCCTAATCACTAACCCTAACCATAATCACAACCCTTACCCCAAAACAACCCTAATGTCAACCCTAACCATAACCCTAATCAAAACCCTAAATCCAACACACCCCTAATCCTAATCTCAACCCTAACCTCAAACCTAACCCTAATCCCAATACACCCCTAATCACAACCCTAACCTTAACCCTAATCCCAAACCTAACCCTAATCCCAAGCGTAACCCTAATGCCAACCCTAATCCAAACCCTAACCCTAATACGAACCCTAATCCAAACCCTAACCCTAATCCCAGCTCTAACCCTAACTTTAGCCCCAACCCTAGCCCTAACTTTAGCCCCAACCCTAACCCTAGCCCTAGGGCTACTTTCACACTTGCGTCGTTTGGCATTCCGTCGCAATCCGTCGTTTTGGACAAGAAACGGATCCTGCAAATGTGCCCGCAGGATGCATTTTTTGCCCATAGACTTGTATTGCCGACGGATCGTGACGGATGGCCACACGTCGCGTCCGTCGTGCACTGGATCAGTTGTGTTTTGGCGGAGCGTCGGCACAAAAAAAGTTCAATGAAACGTTTTTTTGTACGTCGCATCCGCCATTTCTGACCGCGCATGCGTGGCCGTAACTCCGCCCCCTCCTTCCCAGGACATAGATTGGGCAGCGGATGTGTTGAAAAACTACAGCTGCTGCCCACGTTGTGCACAATTTTCACAACGTGCGTCGGTATGTCGGGCCGACGCATTGCGACGGCCCCGTACCGACGTAAGTGTGAAAGAAGCCTAACCCTAAGTTTAGCCCCAACCCTAACCCTAAATTTAGCCCCAACCCTAACCCTAAATTTAGCCCCAACCCTAACCCTAAATTTAGCCCCAACCCTAGCCCTAACCCTAGCCCTACCCCTAACCTAACCCTACCCCTACCCCTAACCCTAACCTAACCCTACCCCTAACCCTACCCCTAACCCTACCCCTACCCCTAACCCTACCCCTAACCCTACCCCTAACCTAACCCTACCCCTAACCCTACCCCTAACCCTACCCCTAACCCTACCCCTAACCCTAACCCTACCCCTAACCTAACCCTACCCCTAACCCTACCCCTAACCTAACCCTACCCCTAACCCTAACCCTACCCCTACCCCTAACCCTACCCCTAACCCTACCCCTAACCCTAACCCTAATTTTAGCCCCAACTGCTGTTCTCCTGCCGGCCGGCAGATGGAGACAGATGGCGGGCGCACTGGGCATGCGTCCGCCATGTTCTGCTGCCGGCGGCCAGGAGGAGCAGCAAGAGGATCCAGGGACCTAGGTGAGTATGCTAGGGTCCCCGAATCCCCCTATTTCTCTGTCCTCTGATGTGCGATCACATCAGAGGACAGAGAATTACACTTTACTTTTTTTTTTTTTTTTTTTTTGCGGTCGCCGGTAAACAGTTAATTACCGGCGATCGCAAAACAGGGGTCGGTAATACCGACCCCGATCGTGCTCTTTGGGGTCTCGGCTACCCCCGGCAGCCGAGAACCCAAAGATTCTCCCGGTGCCGGCCGGCGGGCGCACTGCGCATGCGCCCGCCATTTTGAAGATGGCGGCGCCCACCGGGAGACACGAGGAGCATCGGGGGAGCTAGGTGAGTATTGGGGGGCCACCTGGGACCCCTTTTCTCTGTCCTCCGATGTGCGATCACATCGGAGGACAGAGAAATTAAAAAGAGATCGCTTTTTTTTTTTTTTTTTTTTTTGCGATCGCCGGTAAACGGTTAAATACCGGCGATCGCAAATGCGGGGTGGGTTAAAACCCCCCCGAATCATGTTCTCTGGGGTCTCGGCTACCCTCGGCAGCCGAGACCCCGGAGAAAATCGGCCTCTGGGGGGCGCTATGGACTTTTTCCACAGCGCCGTTAATTAACAGCGCTGTGGTTTAAGTACCCTTAGCGGCCGCCGTTAAAAGGCGTATCGGCGGTCGCTAAGGGGTTAAACAATATTTTGCATTTTAAAATTATAAAATGTTACAACTACTTTTGAGTTATCTCATTACATTCTTTTTCTGCATATTCACAGCTACTTTAAAAATTTGATTGGTCGACCTTGGAAACAGAGGTTTCGACAGATTGCTATATCAGATGTATGCCTATTAGTTAAACCAAGCGTCTTCTGATGACCCAGAATGCACTGTTTTCTGGTACCAGGAAAAAAAGAGATTCTGAATCTATCTTGGCCATGAAAAGAGAAATGAGTCAAGTTTACTATAAGATTACTCATCATCATACATCTACTATATAATTGTCTAAGGGTCACTTCCGTCTTTCTTTCCTTCTGTCTGTCACGGATATTCATTGGTCGCGGCCTCTGTGTGTCATGGAATCCAAGTCGCTGATTGGTCTCACCAGCTGCCTGTCATGGCTGCCGCGACCAATCAGCGACGGCCACAGTCCGATTAGTCCCTCCCTACTCCCCTGCAGTCAGTGCCTGGCACCCGCTCCATGCTCCCCGCAGTCACCGCTCACACAGGGTTAATGCCAGCGGTAATGGACCGCGTTATGCCGTGGGTAACTCACTCCGTTACCGCTGCTATTAACCCTGTGTGACCAAGTTTTTACTATTGATGCTGCCTATGCAGCGTCAATAGTAAAAAGATCTAATGTTAAAAATAATAATAATAAAAAATCATTATATACTCACCTTTCGTGACGCTCCAGTGACCGCTCCATGCAAGCGGCAGGTTCCGGTGCTAAGGATGGTATGTGACAAGGACCTGCCATGATGTCACGGTCATGTGACCGCGACATCATCACAGGTCCTGCGCGCCTGCACGAGAAGGACCTGCCATGACGTCACAGTCATGTGACCGTGACGTCATTACTGGTCCTGCGCGCCTGCGCGAGAAGGACCTGCCATGACGTCACGGTCATGTGACCGCGACGTCATCACACCCTGGGACCGGAAGCTGCCACGTGCACCGCTCACAGGCGACAGAACTACAAGGGGCCCTCGGATCAGAATGTGAGTATATGTTTATTTTTTAACCTGTGACATACGTGGCTGAGCAATATACTACGTAGCTGGGCAATATACTATGTGGCTCTGTGCTGTATACTACGTCGCTATGCAATATACTACCGTGGCTCTGTGCTATATACTATGTCACTGGGCAATATACTACGTAACTGGGCAATATACTACATGGCTGGGCAATATACTACGTAACTGGGCAATATACCATATTTTTCTGACCATAAGACGCACTTTTTTCCTCCAAATTTGGGAGGAAAGTGTGGGTGCGTCTTATGGTAGGGATGTAACATGAGGAGGGGCAGCAGCAAGTGGGATTGCACTGGGAGGCAGGAGGCAGAAAAATGTCCCTGCTGGCTTCAGGAATCAGTGCTGGGGAAACCACATGGTCCTGATCATTAAAGTGCAGTGAATATTCATTAGCTGCTTCCCTCCCACCTGTCAGCTGAGCAGTGAGTAGGGAGCAGCAAATGAATACTCCTTCACAGGGACACAGATGGTTTCCCCAGCACTGGATTCCTGCAGCAGCAGGGGAGATCTGTGTGTCTGGTGGAGGAGGCAGCAGCAGGGGGCCAGAGGGGACAAGATGGCTGCATACCTGCCTGCCCGGGCTTTGCTGGATGCTGAGTGCTCCAGCACAAGGACCTGTGTGATGTCATGAAGAGGGCGGGCTGGAGCATCACATGGCAGCACAGAGCCCTCCCTCTTCTGATGTCATCACAGGTCCTGCAGACACCACACTACAATCTGCAAGCTTACTCCTGTGCTGTGGAGAGGCAACAAGAGGGAGCGCTCTGTGGTGTCATGGGATGGGATGCTCCAGCATTTTACCTCACCACAGCTGGCTGGCTGCCACAATTAAAAGGTTAGTCACTACAACACACAATAAAGCACTCTGCCACTTCTGTGGTGAACTATAACTCCCAGCATGCCATAGGATCTGCGGGACATGCTAGGAGTTATAGTTCTCCCAATGGGATCTTAAAGCAGCACTCCAGTGTTATTTTTCAGTGCTGGAGTGGAGCTTTAAATATAAGCCCTGTGCCCCCATTCTTATACTCACCCTCCAGCGTCTTCATACAGTACTTTACAGACACCACACTGGTCCCGCAGCTCCATCTTCTACCCGCAGCTTCCAACATAATAACATACTATTATATATAATAACAACACATATAATAGTATGTTTATGTTATTAAATATTTTACCACCTTTTTTGCTTCCAATATTTTTTTCCCTATTTTCCACCTCTAAAACCTGTGTGTGTCTTATAGTCCGGTGCGTCTTATAGTCCGAAAAATATGGTACTACGTGGCTGGACAATATACTACGTGGCAGGGCAATATACTACGTGGGCTGTGCAATATACTACGTGGCTGTGCACTATACTACGTGGACATGCATATTCTAGAATACCTGATGCGTTAGAATCGGGCTACCATCTAGTACATTATATGTGTGAAAATTTGCTTAAAGGGATTTTCCAATGAACAGAGTTAATTTTCATTAATAGATCTTGGAATAACAATTTCCACAATTGGATGTGTTTAAATAAAATATCCATGTGCTGAGATAATCTTATAAATGTGCCCCTGCTGTGTACTGTGTAATGGCCGTGTCTGACAGTGCATGGACATGTTCTGATCATACCACAGCTCCTGGGCAGTTGAGAAAGCAAAATAGACAGGATAGCATGGGATCACAGATGCTGATTTCTGTGAAGTACAACATGTTATAAACAAGGAGCAAATGTTTTACCTCACAGAAAAAGTCTGCTGCGATTTCATGATGTCCTGTCTGTATAGTCTCTTTTGCATCCTTCCCTGCCCAGGAGCTGTGCAATGTTCAAATCTTTTTCCTGCAGTCAGGGCACAAATTATGGGGGCACACTTACACGATTATCTCAGCACAGTAACTTTTTTAACACATCCAATTGTGGAACTTATTTTATTCCAAAATAAATTAATATGCACTGAGCTGGTGGGAAAACCCTTTTAAAAGCAGTTTTCACTCAAACTGAGTTTCCAGAACTATTAATTATCTGGCCTTAAGCAACACAATATCTGATGGGCTAAAGGCCCCGTCACACATAGCGACGCTTGAGCGATTCCGACAACGATACGACCTGTCAGGGATCGCTCAAGCGTCGCTATGTGGTCGCTGGTGAGATGTCACACAGTGCGATCTCCCCAACGACGCAGCAGCGATGCGGCGAACTGTAGCGACCTGTAGCGACCTGTAGAACGATGCTATTTCATGATGATTCAATGGGACGTCCTGTCAGCGAGGTCGTTGGTAAGGTGTCAAACACAGCGATGTGTGCTACCCAGCGGGACCTCAACGATCAAAAAATGGCCCAGGCCATTCCGACATGACCAGCGATCTCACAGCAGGGGCCTGATCGCTGCTACGTGTCACACATAGCGAGATCGCTACTGAGATCGCTGTTGCGTCACAAAACTTGTGACTCAGCAGCGATCTCGCTAGCGATCTCGCTGTGTGTGACGGGGGCTTAAGACTGCGCCTGGAACAAAATAAAGTGGCAGATATTGCAATTGCCCCTTTAGGCAGCTGACCCACAGTCAGATCCCCTCAGACTGAATATTAAGAATCAGCCACTAGTTTTGCAGTCTCAAATAGTCTGCCTGTGAAAAAAACAAATATGGGAAGAATTAGGTTAACCTACACTGATAAATAATAATCATACATAGTGAGACACTGAGTCACTTTTTATGGACTACCTGTGTGTCGGGATAGTCAAGGAGTCCGAGGTCAAAAGCCAGGAGGGTATGTCATAAACAGATAGAAGAGAAAAGGTGTAGTCAGGTAAAGGTCCGAGGTAAGAATATCAGGAGGATAGCAGATCAGAGCAAACGGGTTAACCAGACAGAGGGTCAGAACGAGGTCCGTGGTCACACAGCAAAAGATCATCAAGCAAAACACTAGGCACAAAGAATACCAACCACACTTAGCTCAAGTTATGTTTCTCAAAGGTCAAGGACTGACTGCTGAAGTAAGTAGCTGGGCAATCACCTGGGACAAAGAACACCTGAAGAAAGCCCAGCACCGCCCAGTCTCAGATTGAAAAACCAAGCTGTCAGTCAAAACACCAATAGCTCAGGCCGCCCCTGCACCATCACACTGGATGATTGAGTTATCAATCAAAGTACTGACAGCTTCAGAACACCCTCTGCACCAGACTGCACTGCTGAGTGGTCAGTAACTGCATCCCAGACACACTGAGGGATGGAATCATGACACATAGTATTATCATTGCTCTCTACATAAGCAAACTGTATTGACAGCATTTATACACTATCTCCTGTGTGCGCACAAGGAAAACCCCTGGCACATACTACAGGACAAACATATCATTAGGTCCCCATTTATTCATGTTTCTTTTAGCATCCGTTAGCATATTAGTTTTGCAAAGTATAGAAAAACAGTCTTCTGCACTTACCCATGCAGAGTTTTACAGAGGGAAAAATGTATACTGCAAATTTTACTTATTTTATCTCATGAAAGACTACAGTCACCATGTACCACAGCATGCCTACACAGAGACATCCATCACAGCCTTACTATTGAGATGTACATTTGCAAATCCCACCAACAGAAGCCTTGGAGTTGGAAAGCCATATGGAGTTTTACAAATAAGTTGTGAAAATGGCATATAGGCAAATAAAAAGCAACAGTATTATGCATTGGCACATGGTAGGTGGGAGTTCTGATAAATATTTGACATTAATAACAAACATAATTGACTACTGAATGTTCAAATGTCAAAACTATTTATATGGGTTGAATACAATACAGTGGGTAAGATTTAGGCGCTGTTCACACTTTGTTAAAATACCAGTCACTGCATTGGAAACCAGACAGACCTCACTATAATCAATAGGGACCATATAGCGCCTCTGGTATCTTCATACAGTTGGTCCAACACTTCTGTAATTTCCATATTTCTCTTTTTATACATCCAGATGTGAACAGTGCCTTACAGATTCACCCCAAATTTATGCAGGATTAAATAAGGACAGATAATCCGAAAGATTGATCAAAATTGTAGGATAAATTTGGCATACAGTTATATGAAAAAGTTTGGGCGCCCCTATTAATCTTAAGCTTAATGTTTTATAAAAAATGTTTTTTTGCAACAGCTATTTCAGTTTCATATATCTAATAACTGTTGGACACAGTAATGTTTCTGCCTTGAAATGAGGTTTATTGTACTAACAGAAAATGTGCAATCTGCATTCAAACAAAATTTGACAGGTGCATAAGTACGGGCACCCTTATCATTTTCTTGTTTTAAATACTCCTACCTACTTTTTACTGACATGCCGGGCCAATCACTTGCAGTACAAGAGTCTACAATGTAAGGAAAAGGCGGCAATAGCTTTCCTGACACTCTGTGTTTCCCCTCAGAAGGCCCTCCCGAACACACAAAAGCATACACCACATTTTTATAATGTCTCAACTGTTACGCACCATGTCTGGCTAAAAAGTCACAAATGTTAGAAAAATCATATATACAGCACAAACTATTTCTGCCTTTAAAAGTCAATGACATTGACGTACAGTACACAGATGAACTGCTACACTATAGGATATTACTGTATCCTGCCACTTAACCCATACTTCGCATATGACTGGAGATAAGCTGTCACTTTGACTTGTCTTAAAGCAATAAATGTAACATAGTGACGTTGAGGCTTGTAAAGATATATAATGTCACATTAATATTGCAACATACATAGTGCTTGATTATATGTTGCAGTTGGTATTCGTAGGCCTCAATCACACCTCTGATTTTTCACGTACGAGAAAATTGGACCGATTATTTTGATCAGAGTTTGATGAGAGTGTCGTAAGTGTGTAATCCAATTTTCTCGTGGAGAAATTTTTTTTTTACACTTTCTGAATTCTTATAGTCTGTCAAAATTGGACTGCCATGGGATGTTATCCAGATGCAGTACGATTTTTTCATGGACCCATTGACTTGCATTGGCAATTTTGATCCGACCTTTGGATCAAAATCGGACATGTCTCCGATTTTTGCCATGGATCACTTGGTCCGAGGAAAAATATCAGCCCTGTGAATGGTCCCATAGATCAGGGGTGTCAAACTGCATTCCTCGAGCGTCGCAAACCATGCGGGTTTTCAAGATTTCCTTGTATTGCACAAGGTGCTGTAATCATGATGTGTGTAGGTGATTAAATTATCACCTGTGCAGTACAAGGAAATCCTGAAAACATGACCTGTTTGCAGCCCTTGAGGAATGCAGTTTGACACCCCTGCCATACATTATCATAAGTACAAGTGCTAGCCGCGAAAAACACAGATTGCACTCATATGCAAAAATTGGACATGCAATGCCATCTAAACGTACTGAACGGAAGCATAGTTGCTGCATATCATGGCTAGAGGCCATAACACGACTAGAGGAGAAAAAAGATTTGGTCAAGAGAAAATATCTATAGGAAAAGAAGTTCAAAGAAGCTAATTACCTCTGACCACCCTTATTTCACACATTAAGGGTAAGTTCACACTGTGCGTTTTTGTTAATTTTTTTGCTGCTTTTTTATGCTAATTTTCAGCTGCTTTTTACAGTACCACCAAAGCCTATGAGATTTCAGAAATCTCATGCACACACATACACACATACTGTTTTTTTTGTCATCAGGATTTTGTGCTTTGCAGCGTTTTTTGACAGAGCTTGTCACTTCTTTCAGCGTTTTTCACCCATTGACTTGAATGGATGGTGAAAAAACACTACAAATGTGCAGGCTGACTTTTTTTGTAGCGTATTTGCTGCAGCAAGGTCAAGGACAGCAGGATGTGACCGCACAGTCAATTCTGCTACATCCAGATGGCAGGCTGCATGGTTGCATAATGCTTCCATACAGCCTGTCATTCAGAAGAGCGGACCCGAGCCCCATTCACTTGAATGGGGGCCCAACAATACAGTGTTTGACATGCTGTCATGTGCATGACAGAGCGGCAAACACCGCTTCTGATCGGCGGTGAAACCATCCCCGCCGGTCAGACAGCCGTGGCTCCGATGCTGTCAAAAGACGGCATGAACGCTCAGCTGTGATCGGAGGTATACAGTTTACCTCCGGTCACTGGTGTCAGCGGATGGGACTACAGCTCCCATCATCCGACGCCTGCTGCCACTAATAACAATGAGAGAAGGAGCGGATAATGGGTGTATTCATCAGTGGCTCCTGCGCTGTAAACAATAAAATAAAAGCTGCGGGAGTTCCCCCCTATTTTAGATAACAAGCCAGGCAAAACTCAAAGCTGGCAGCTGCAGCCCTCATTTGTCAGCATTAGCAAGGCTGGTTATCAAGAATAGAGAGGGTCCCATGCAGTTTTTTAAATTATTTAAATAAATCATTTTAAAAAACGGCGTGGGGGTCCCCCCCATTTTTGACAACCAGCCTTGCTAAAGCAGACCGCTTGTATTCTCAGACTGGAAAGGGGCTATGGATAGCGCCCCCCACCACACAGCCTAAAAATAACAGCCCGCAGCCGCCAAGAAAAGGCACATCTATTAGATGCACCAATTCTGGCACTAAGCCCAGCTCTTCCCACTTGCCCTGTAGTGGTGGTAAGTGGGGTTCATATTTGTGGGGTTGATGTCACCTTTGTATTGTCAGGTGACATCGAGCCCACGGCTTAGTAATGGAGAGGAGTCTATAAGACACGTCTCCATTACTAATCCTATAGTTATATGGTAAATAAAGAAGCAGACAGAATAAAGTCCTTTATTAGAAATAAAACAAAACACACTTTTCATTTTTGATTTAAAAATAGAAAAACAGTTATACTCACCTAACGACAAATTCTACCGAAGAACTCATTCTCCTATAATAAACCAAAAATACAAAATTATTTTCCTTACCTCTCCGTTGTTTTGTCCCACGCCGTAATCCATGTCTGGGGGAGAAAAAGTTTTCCACCTGGAAGATGCTAAGATGCGACCGTCCAGGCTGAGAACCACTGGTGAGACTGGCGCTGACATCATAGAGATTACCGCCAGTCAGTGAGGCTACGTTCCCAGCCGGGCTGAACTGCGGTGACCTCGGTAAGATCCCCGCTAGCATTGTGTGAAAGTTGCATGGTGCAGGGGTGAATTCACCGGGAGAATTTCACTGCGGTGAACTCACCTCTGCACTGTGCGACTTTCTCACGGTTCTAGTGGGGATCTCACCGAGGTCACCGCAGTTCAGCCCGGTTCTCAGCCTGGACAGTCACATCATGCCACTGTCCAGGTTGAAAACTATTTCTCCCCCACACATGGATTACGGCGTGAGACAGAACAACGGAGAGGTGAGGAATATTGTTGATTTTTTTTTTGGCTTATTACAAAGTAGAACCAGGGTTTCGGTGGAATTAGGCGAGGTCATAAGTATGGTTTAATTAAGATTATTAAAGAAGTCTGTGTCCTTCTTTCAATTAAAGGACTTTATTCTTGGTGTGTGTTTTTATACAATGTGACTATGGGGTTAGTAATGGGGCATTTTATTTGTGCCTCTCCATTACTAACCTCGGCCTTGATATCACCTGACAACACAAAGGTGACATCACCCCCCAATCACCCCACTTGCCACCACTGCAGGGCAAATGGGAAGAGTGAGGCTAAGTGCCAGAATTGGCACATCTTAGAGATGCGCCTTTTTCTGAGACAGCCGAAAGCTGATGTTTTTAGCCTGGGGGAAGGGCAGTATCCATGGCCCCTTCCTAGCCTATTAATATCAACCCACAGCTGTCTACTTAGCCTTTGCTGGTTATTAATTATAGGGGGACTCTACGTCTTTTTTTAGGGTCCCCCATTTTAAAAGCCAGTAAAGGTTAAATATATAGTTGTGAGATGATATTAATAGCCTGGGAAGCTCCATGGTTATTACCTCCTTCCCAGGCTATAAACATCGGCTCCCAGCCGTCAGATTTCCCTCTCCTGATTATGAAAATTGTGCAGCAGCCCATGCCATTTATTTCTGAGAGATAATCTTTTATTAATCAAATACATGTCCAGTTAACTGCACACACTGTACTAATTGTATTTGTCACTGACATCTGTATATCTCCCTATTCTATGTGTATTTACTGTATGTAATCCATCTCTTCTATCCCATTGGCTCCTGCAGTGATTTTACATTACGCAGCTGCAGAATTGTCAGCTTTTCTTCTATGTAATATATATACATATATATATATATATATGTGTGTGTGTCACTGACATCTATATATCTATCCAATCTATGTGTATTTATCTATTCTATCTATTCTTTTTTAACCTGTCAGTGTGATTTTACTGTATAGGTATGGTTCTAGAGGAATTAGTTTTTTTTTTCCTCTGGGGGCACTCAACTTTATTAGCATGCACAAAGAGACACAAGTTAGCCCCCAAAAATGAATAAAAAAGCACCAAAAACCGCAACAAAAACGCAAACAAAAATGCACCAAAACATGCATTTTTGTCACAGCTTCTTTCCTGCCAAGAAATCAGGCTTTTCTGCAGAAAAAAACCCAGCAAAAGTGCCCAGTGTGAACTTACCCTTAACTGTCTCTGGCAGGAATATAAAATTGCCTTTATATGAATTAAGTAAAAAAAAATGAAGCATTAATCTCCTAATTAAATTTTGCCACTTGTTACAATTATACCTTCCAGGATTTCATTCTGCAATTTCTAAAGAATTCAGGTAAAGGATATATTCATCCCATTAGCTGAGATTCATTGCCTTGCAAATGCAATATATTGCAATATAATTGAAGTGTTGAGGAGAGGTAACGTAATTACCTGTTAGAAAAGTCGCAGCCAAGTTATTAAAGAAATTAAAGGAACTAGCAATTCACATTAGGAAAATGACTGGCGTTTGGCGGTCATTTATGAAATGCCCTTATGGATTCCTCTGCCTATCAATGAGGATTTCATCCTCACTGTCACTCATTAATCAGCACAGCACAATGCTGGTGTGGAAGATACAGGCATCCCAGGGTCCCTGCCATTGCCTAGAAGTGACCAATCAATCCCATGTTATGCAATTCTGGGGCCCCTCCTATTGTAAACTTGGTGACACATTCTAGCTCATTAGCTCCTCTTCACTAGGTCCACTTCCATTGCCTCTGTCTGGTCATTTGTGCAATTGTCAAAATATTGTCAGCAAATCTCCAAATATTTACAGCCAAAGCTCCATTATCTCCCACAGCATTTACTAATATACCAAGTTCAGTTAACCAAACGTGCCCACTCCTAAAACTCTGAGAATGTTCTGTAGGGATCCAGCCACCATCTTCACTCTTCATTTCATGGTCCAATCTAACTAAGTTATGTTTTATTTTTTACTTGACCACAATATCATCTAATAGAGAGTTAACTCTTGATCCTGTGAGTAGTACAGTGGTCACCTCTCCATAAAATATGATGTTGATAAGCAACAGTGAAGGAGAGAAGGCAGGAATGCTACCTAGGGGGTTAAAAACTGTGTAAGGCACCAAGCCTACTTTTTAATCTTGCCCATAAGTTTCACATTATGTCAAACTTTGTGAGAGTTTCTCTTTCAGGCGGTGCAGACTTTCTGCAACAGTTTTTCAGCTTTACTCAGCACTCAGAGTTCCCCTTTAAGATACATTATGTCTGAAATGGTTTTGCAAACATTCAGGAAAGTTTTACAGAAGGAGCTAGAAGTCATCACTGAGATTGCTTTCAAGGAACACAACCTTCATACCAGCCTTTACTATGCATTTTTATGACTTTTTCTACAGTTTCCCTTTACAGGAATATTATACTTCTGCAATTTCTGGAGTTAACCCCTTACATTGATTTCCCTTTAAGATGCATACATTGCTCACACTGAGTACAATCTATTGGTACAGGCTCTTACCCTGGAGGTTTGCAGACATTCCTTCCTCTAGGATTGAGTTCTTGGCCACTTCCATAGTTCACACAGCAAAGCATTAAAACCACCACAAAGAAGAAGAAGTGAGACCCTGGTGTCCCCTTGTGTTTCACAAGCAGCAGAGTCCATTCCCTCACACATGTTCCCTCCATCCCAGAGAACTTTCCTCCTCTCCTCATCCCCATCCGACCCAGAGAAGCCGATTGCTCAATCTGCATCCCAGACCCCCTGATCACTGCAAAGTTTCAGAGTCCCCCAGAAGCAGCTGGCAGTGGGGGGTAGATGGGCATCTCAGCAGTGGCCAAAGGAAGCTCCAAACTTCTCATGAAGAATGCAATCCACGAGGTGTCTCCTAGATGCCCTGTGCAGGGAGTGAGGAACTGTGGATCCCAGTGAGGGGGCTGCAGGGATGTGCTGAGGATGAGGAGGGACCGTCTTGTTATTGTGCAGCAGCTCACACAACGGAAATGGTGCTCAGTCCCTGTGACTGCCAGGCAGCTTGAAGTGATTTCTACGGCAGGAGTGGCAGAAGGAAATTCCAGATTTGCTACCCTGATCCTCCAGGAGGTGGGGCATGGTGGACGTGTCCCACCCAACCCTGACCAGTATGGGCATTGCTGCTGCAAGTCCCTCACTGAAGTTTCCTCTTCTGCCTGAAGTTGTAGTGAAGTCTCAAAGTTTCTTCCAGCCACTTGCTAAAGCAGCAATAGTGGAAGTGAGCAGCTCTGACCATACGTCATCTTCTTCTGTGTCATCAGAGTCTTTTCTTGGCATCGATTTCCTAAAAGCCATCTGCAGATCTGACCCTGATAGAAGTGGACACTGAAACCTGTTGACCTAATCATCCTGACAACTGACAACCGCTTTAGCTCATAAAGGAAGCATATCTGATGATACCTTGGATGTTATTCCCTCTCTCCCATAGTAATTTCTAGAAATATTGCCAATCAAGCGACCATATATAAGGAGAAGGACACAGGATGTACATTATCTCTTCGAGTACGCGCCTCATCTACTGCAGAACTTCTTTTACGGCTCGTGTACATGGTCATACTTTAGGCTCGAGTGTGATCCGACAAAACATCCGATCGCCCTCGGACTGATGTTATTTTATTGAGCACATGCCCAATTTTTTTCCCGAGGAATAATATTTAAGCATGCCCAAGTTTGATTCAATATTCGAATTACACACGGACATGCAAGTCAACGAGGGCGTGCAAACCATCGGACTGTGCTCGAATGTCATCTGCGTGCAGTTTGATTTCTAGGGACAATGGAGAAGATGGAGAATTTTTTTCTCCATCTTCTCATTCAATAGTATCACACTATGATCACGCTCTGATCAGAGTTTGATTTGTTTAATCGATCTGATTTTTGGATGAGATAAAATAGAAAGTCATTTATATAATAGGAAAATAGGAAGCAATGGGTGCTACTGTGCTGGTTGCAGGTGGCAAGAACAGATGTCAGATCCAAGTAGTATAGGAAATAAATACTTTATTTTTTAATGTGATAATTTATTTTTAATATTATATAATGGCTGCAACATGTTTCAAATCCCTACAGTTATATTCAGGAGACATGAAAGGAAAGACAAACATGATAAATAATACTAATAAAAGTACAGTAAGAAAGTAAATGTGTATTCAGAAGAGTGTTTTAGACATATACATATAAACTGTAATTAGCAGCTAGACAGATAAATAAGCAATGTGAATATTTTGTAGCATTGACTGTGGAACGAACAGGAAAATTCCAGTCAGATTATAATTAGCAAAGCAATATGATGCTGAACGATGAAGAAGTGATAAGTTAATAGGACCAAGACCCCCACGTGACAGGGAGTCCTGGTTACACCATCCAGACAAGAAGAGTGATGAGAACTCAGCTCGCATGATTGAAAATGCAGGCACCCTGTCAGAGAGCACATGGTGGCTGAACCAGGGGAGAAAGGGGGGGAAACAGAGGGAGGAGGGAACAGCACCATGATGCCAAACAGCACAAGGATGTGTCATGTGGAAAGCTGGGTACAGTGAGAGGAAAGATGGGTGGAAAGGGAATATGAAAGAAATATGAAGACTAGAGAGGATAATGGAAGACATTTATTTTTAAAACAAATAATTATGTAGAAATAAAGCAGGTACATATAAGTGATTGCAATATATAGATTGGCATGTAAATGTTTGGACACACCTGGTCAGGTCAAAATTACTGTTATTGTGTAAGCAGGTTGAGGATGAAATGATTAAAGATGAGCAAACTTTTTAAGGTTCGGGTAGGCTATGTTCGCCGAACTTCCCGATGTTTGCTGAACAGTTCGCCAAACACCATTGAATTCAATGAGAGGATAAATTAAACGCATTAATCGCCCCTTCTGACACAGCCTCTCCTGCTGCACTTTCGTATGGTGGCTTCCACCTTTCTCACACCCCCCGCCCCAGCAGCAAACATGGCGGAGGAGTTGGTTTTCTCCTGTCAGATACCTGCTCCTTCACCCCAATCCCACCCCAATCCTACCCTCTGTTACCCTCCCTTCCTTTGAGGTGCACTCTGTGCGCATCTACTCCCCCTCCAACCTCCAACTGGCTGTCATCTACCGCCCCCCAGGGCCATCCACCACCTTCTTTCACTACTTCACCACCTGGCTACTTCATTTCCTTTCCGTGGACATTCCTACTATCATCATGGGCGACTTCAACATCCCCATTGACACTTCCCTCTCAGCTGCCACTAAACTTCTATCTCTCACTTCCTCCTTCGGCCTCACTCAATGGTCTTCTACAGCCACCCACAAAGATGGCCACACACTGGACCTCATCTTCACCCGCCTCTGTTCCCTATCTAACCTCTCTAACTCACCTCTTCCTCTCTCTGACCACAACCTTCTCACATTCTATTCCCTCTCCACTCCATGTCTACAATCCCCACCCCACAAACTTTCACACCCTCGCAGAAATCTTAAACATCTTGACCTACACTCATTCTCTGAATCCCTCCTCCCTCCCCACAGATATACGTTCCTTACACAATGCGGATGACGCTGCCGCACTATATAACACCACAATAGCTGTAGCTTTGGAATCTGCTGCCCCACTTACACACACCAAAGCTCGCAAAATCAACAGACAGCCCTGGCACACCAGCCTGACCAAAGAACTGAGGCGAGCTGTTATGACCTGGTGGTTAGGACAATAATGGACCTAGTGGTAAAGAGCACACGGAATGACCTGATAGTTACTAATAATATAGGACGAGCTCTGAGACGTGGGAACTCTGCTGACCGCAATCCCTAATCCTATCACACACACTAGAAATAGCCGTGGATTGCTCCTAACGCTCCTTTTGCAACTCGACACAGCCTAAGAAACTAGCTAGCCCTAGAGATAGAAAAATAAAGCCTACCTTGCCTCAGAGAAATTCCCCAAAGGAAAAGGCAGCCCCCCACATATAATGACTGTGAGTAAAGATGAAAATTACAAACACAGAGATGAAATAGATTTAGCAAAGTGAGGCCCGACTTACTGAACAGACAGAGGATAGGAAAGGTAACTTTGCGGTCAGCACAAAAAACTACAAAAAGACCACGCAGAGGGTGCAAAAAGACCCTCCGCACCGACTCACAGTGCGGAGGCGCTCCCTCTGCGTCCCAGAGCTTCCAGCAAGCAAGACAAAATCAAAACAGCAAGCTGGACAGAAAAATAGCAAACCAGAGAAAAGCAAACAGGAACTTAGCTTCTGCTGGGAAGACAGGTCACAAGAACGATCCAGGAGAGAACAAGACCAATACTGGAACATTGACAGGTGGCATGGAGCAATGATCTAAGTGGAGTTAAATAGAGCAGCCAGCTAACGAATTAACCTCGTCACCTGTGGAAGGAAACTCAGAAGCAGCAGCTCCACTCACAACCACCAGAGGAAGCCCATGGACAGAACCAGCCGAAGAACCATTCATGACCACAGGAGGGAGCTTGACAACAGAAATCACAACAGTACCTCCCCTTGAGGAGGGGTCACCGAACCCTCACCAGAGCCCCCAGGCCAATCAGGACGAGCCAAATGAAAGGCACGAACCAGATCGGCAGCATGAACATCGGAGGCAAAGACCCAGGAATTATCTTCCTGACCATAACCCTTCCACTTGACCAGGTACTGGAGTTTCCGTCTCGAAATGCGAGAATCCAAAATCTTCTCCACCACATACTCCAACTCCCCCTCAACCAACACCGGGGCAGGAGGATCAACGGATGGAACCACAGGCGCCACGTATCTCCGCAACAATGACCTATGGAATACATTATGGATGGCAAAAGAAGCTGGAAGGGTCAAACGAAACGACACAGGATTGAGAACCTCAGAAATCTTATACGGACCAATGAAACGAGGCTTAAACTTAGGAGAGGAAACCTTCATAGGAACATAACGAGACGACAACCAAACCAAATCCCCAACACGAAGTCGGGGACCCACATAGCGTCGGCGGTTAGCGAAACGTTGAGCCTTCTCCTGGGACAATGTCAAATTGTCCACCACATGAGTCCAAATCTGCTGCAACCTATCCACCACAGTATCTAGACCAGGACAGTCCGAAGACTCAACCTGCCCTGAAGAGAAACGAGGATGGAAACCAGAATTGCAGAAAAACGGCGAAACCAAAGTAGCCGAGCTGGCCCGATTATTAAGGGCGAACTCAGCCAAAGGGAAAAAGGACACCCAATCATCCTGATCAGCAGAAACAAAGCATCTCAGATATGTTTCCAAAGTCTGATTAGTTCGTTCGGTTTGGCCATTTGTCTGAGGATGGAAAGCCGAGGAAAAAGACAAATCAATGCCCATCCTAGCACAAAAGGCTCGCCAAAACCTCGAAACAAACTGGGAACCTCTGTCCGAAACGATGTTCTCCGGAATGCCATGTAAACGAACCACATGCTGGAAAAACAATGGCACCAAATCAGAGGAGGAAGGCAATTTAGACAAGGGTACCAAATGGACCATCTTAGAGAAGCGATCACAAACCACCCAAATGACCGACATTTTTTGAGAGACAGGGAGATCCAAAATAAAATCCATAGAAATATGCGTCCAGGGACTCTTCGGGACCGGCAAGGGCAAAAGCAACCCACTGGCACGAGAACAGCAGGGCTTAGCCCGAGCACAAGTCCCACCAGCCAACACCGAACAATGAACCTCAGAGATAACTCTACTAGTCCATTTATCAGGGACAGACAGTTTCTCCGCTGGGCAACGGTCAGGTCTATCAGCCTGAAATTTTTGCAGCACCCGCCGCAAATCAGGGGAGATGGCCAAGAAAATTACCCCCTCTTTGAGAATACCCGCCGGCTCAGGGACACCCGGAGAGTCGGGCACAAAACTCCTTGACAGGGCATCAGCCTTCACATTCTTAGAGCCTGGAAGGTACGAAACCACAAAATCAAAACGGGAGAAAAATAGCGACCAACGAGCCTGTCTAGGATTCAACTGTTTGGCAGACTCGAGATAAGTCAAATTCTTGTGATCCGTCAAGACCACCACGCGATGCTTGGCTCCTTCAAGCCAATGACGCCACTCCTCGAATGCCCACTTCATGGCCAACAACTCTCGATTGCCAACATCATAATTGCGCTCAGCAGGCGAAAACTTTCTAGAAAAGAAGGCACATGGTTTCATCACCGAGCCATCAGAACTTCTTTGCAACAAAACAGCCCCTGCTCCAATCTCAGAAGCATCAACCTCGACCTGAAATGGAAGCGAAACATCTGGCTGGCACAACACAGGGGCAGAAGCAAAACGACGCTTCAACTCTTGAAAAGCATCCACAGCCGCAGAAGACCAATTGATCACATCAGCACCCTTCTTGGTCAAATCAGTCAACGGTTTAGCAACACTAGAAAAATTACTGATGAAGCGACGATAAAAATTAGCAAAGCCCAGGAACTTTTGCAGACTCTTCACAGATGTCGGCTGAGTCCAATCATAAATGGCTTGGACTTTAACAGGGTCCATCTCGATAGTAGAAGGGGAAAAAATGAAACCCAAAAATGAAACCTTCTGAACTCCAAAGAGACACTTTGACCCCTTCACAAACAAAGAATTCGCACGAAGGACCTGGAACACCATTCTGACCTGCTTCACGTGAGACTCCCAATCATCCGAGAAGACCAAAATATCATCCAAATATACAATCAGGAATTTATCCAGGTACTCTCGGAAGATGTCATGCATAAAGGACTGAAATACTGATGGAGCATTGGAAAGCCCGAATGGCATAACCAGGTACTCAAAATGGCCCTCGGGCGTATTAAATACTGTTTTCCATTCATTACCCTGCTTAATACGCACAAGATTATACGCACCACGAAGATCTATCTTGGTGAACCAACTAGCCCCTTTAATCCGAGCAAATAAATCCGACAGCAGCGGGAAAGGGTACTGAAACTTGACTGTGATCTTATTAAGAAGACGGTAATCAATACAAGGTCTCAAAGAACCATCCTTCTTGGCCACAAAAAAGTACCCTGCTCCCAATGGTGACGACGACGGGCGAATATGACCCTTCTCCAAGGATTCCTTTACATAACTCCGCATAGAGGCGTGCTCTGGCACAGATAAATTGAACAGTCGGCCCTTAGGAAACCTACTACCAGGAATCAAATTGATAGCACAATCACAATCCCTATGAGGAGGTAGGGCACTGGATTTGGGCTCATCAAATACATCCCGGTAATCCGACAAAAACTCCGGGACTTCAGAAGGGGTGGATGACGAAATAGACAGAAATGGAACATCACCATGTACCCCCTGACATCCCCAGCTGGACACAGACATAGATTTCCAATCCAATACTGGATTATGGACCTGTAGCCATGGCAACCCCAAAACGACCACATCATGCAGATTATGCAACACCAAAAAGCGAATATCCTCCTGATGTGCAGGAGCCATGCACATGGTCAATTGGGTCCAGTACTGAGGCTTATTCTTGGCCAAAGGCGTAGCATCAATTCCTCTCAATGGAATAGGATACTGCAAGGGCTCCAAGAAAAAAACACAGCGCCTAGCAAACTCCAAGTCCATCAAATTCAGGGCAGCGCCTGAATCCACAAATGCCATAACAGAATAGGATGACAAAGAGCAAATCAGAGTAATGGACAAAAGAAATTTTGACTGTACGGTACCAATGGTAGCAGACCTAGCGAAACGCTTAGTGCGCTTAGGACAAACGGAGATAGCATGAGTGGAATCACCACAGTAAAAACACAGCCCATTCCGACGTCTGTGTTCTTGCCGTTCAGCTCTGGTCAAAGTCCTATCACATTGCATAGGCTCAGGTCTATGCTCAGAGAATACCGCCACATGGTGCACAGCTTTACGCTCACGCAAGCGTCGATTGATCTGAATGGCCAAAGACATAGACTCATTCAGACCAGCAGGCATGGGAAATCCCACCATGACATCCTTAAGGGCTTCAGAGAGACCCTTTCTGAAAATTGCTGCCAGGGCACATTCATTCCACTGAGTGAGTACAGACCACTTCCTAAACTTCTGACAATATATCTCTACCTCATCCTGACCCTGACACAGAGCCAGCAAGATTTTCTCTGCCTGATCCACTAAATTAGGTTCATCATAAAGCAATCCAAGCGCCAGGAAAAACGCATCAACATCACGCAATGCCGGATCTCCTGGCGCAAGGGAAAATGCCCAGTCTTGAGGGTCGCCACGTAACAAAGAAATAATGATTTTCACTTGTTGAACAGGGTCACCTGAGGAGCGAGGTTTCAAAGCAAGAAATAATTTACAATTATTTTTGAAATTCAGAAACTTAGATCTATCCCCAAAAAACAAATCAGGAATTGGAATCCTAGGCTCTAACATCGGATTCTGAACCACAAAATCTTGAATGTTTTGTACCCTTGCAGTGAGATTATTCATACAAGAGAGCAGACCTTGAATGTCCATACCTACACCTGTATCCTGAACCACCCAGAGGTAAAGAGGAAAAGAGAGACAAAACACACTGCAAAGAAAAAAAAATGGTCTCAGAACTTCTCTTATCCCTCTATTGAGATGCATTAGTACTTTGGGCCACCTGTACTGTTATGACCTGGTGGTTAGGAGAATAATGGACCTAGTGGTAAAGAGCGCACGGAATGACCTGATAGTTACTAATAATATAGGACGAGCTCTGAGACGTGGGAACTCTGCTGACCGCAATCCCTAATCCTATCACACACACTAGAAATAGCCGTGGATTGCTCCTAACGCTCCCTATGCAACTCGACACAGCCTAAGAAACTAGCTAGCCTTAGAGATAGAAAAATAAAGCCTACCTTGCCTCAGAGAAATTCCCCAAAGGAAAAGGCAGCCCCCACATATAATGACTGTGAGTAAAGATGAAAATTACAAACACAGAGATGAAATAGATTTAGCAAAGTGAGGCCCGACTTACTGAACAGACAGAGGATAGGAAAGGTAACTTTGCGGTCAGCACAAAAAACTACAAAAAGACCACGCAGAGGGCGCAAAAAGACCCTCCGCACCGACTCACGGTGCGGAGGCGCTCCCTCTGCGTCCCAGAGCTTCCAGCAAGCAAGACAAAATCAAAACAGCAAGCTGGACAGAAAAATAGCAAACCAGAGAAAAGCAAACAGGAACTTAGCTTCTGCTGGGAAGACAGGTCACAAGAACGATCCAGGAGGGAACAAGACCAATACTGGAACATTGACAGGTGGCATGGAGCAATGATCTAAGTGGAGTTAAATAGAGCAGCCAGCTAACGAATTAACCTCGTCACCTGTGGAAGGAAACTCAGAAGCAGCAGCTCCACTCACAACCACCAGAGGAAGCCCATGGACAGAACCAGCCGAAGTACCATTCATGACCACAGGAGGGAGCTTGACAACAGAATTCACAACAGCGAGCTTTCAGGGCTGCTGAGCGCAGATGGAAAAGATCCCACTCCAACGAGCAGGGCCGGTGTCAGCACCCGGCGCACCCGGGCAAATGCCGGGGCCCTGGCGAGAATAGGGGGCTGGAACGGATATATGATTCCCAGCAACAGGAGGCGGGACTCACTGACTGGGACTTACTGCAGCAGGAATACTCACCAATCACCGTCCATGGGGATAGAAGAGTCACTTCCGGGCCGGTGGTTGTTACTTCCGGTTGAGAGTGAGGAGCTCATCACTAAGAAGAGCAGCACTGCCGCTGACACACAGATCACATCGCAACATGGTCTGGGACCCGGTTGCACCGTCCAGTTCCAGCGCAGCGAGCAGCAGAAGACGAGCAGCATTCATCAGTGCATGTGCTCAGATCCTGTGTCCACAACGGTCGGGGGCGACGGCGATGGCGTGTTGGTGGGTGAGCTGGGCTGCCTGTGCTATATACTACGTGGGCTGCCTGTGCTATATACTACGTGGGCTGCCTGTGCTATATACTACGTGGGCTGCCTGTGCTATATACTACGTGGGCTGCCTGTGCTATATACTACGTGGGCTGCCTGTGCTATATACTACGTGGGCTGCCTGTGCTATATACTACGTGGGCTGCCTGTGCTATATACTACGTGGGCTGCCTGTGCTATATGCTATGTGGCCAGTGCTATATGCTACGTGGGCTGTGTTATATGCTACGTGGGCTGTGTTATATGCTACGTGGGCTGTGTTATATGCTACGTGGGCTGTGGTATATTTCTCTGCTGTATCTGAGCATCATGAAGCATGGTATGCGTTTAAGAGGGGGGCCCACTGAGACTCTTTCGCCCGGGGCCCTCAAAAACCTGGAGCCGGCCCTGCCAACGAGCACTTCATCGCATTCAAACAGTCCCTCACTACTTTCAAGACCACACTCGCCACAGCTAAACAAACCTACTTCTTATCTCTCATATCCTCCCTGTCTCACAACCCTAAACAGTTATTCAACACCTTCAATTCTCTCCTATGTCCCCCAGCACCTCCTCCCTCCCCACTCATCTCAGCTGAAGACTTTGCCTCATTTTTCAAGCAGAAGATTGATAACATCAGAGACAGTTTTGGTCAACAACCCCCAGAGCCCTTCCTCCCGACTTCCCAGCCCTCCACCTCCAAAACCAACTTGTCCAACATTACAGAAGATCGACTCTCCACTCTACTCTCAAGATCACATCTCACCACCTGTGCACTTGACCGATCCCATCCCACTTCATCCCAAACCTCACCACAGTCTTCATCCCAACCCTAACCCATCTCTTCAACCTATCACTAACAACTGGTGTTTTCCCCTCAAGCTTTAAACATGCCTCCATCACACCTATCCTCAAAAAGCCCTCTGTTGACCCATCCTCTGTATCTAGCTATCGCCCTATATCACTTCTCCCCTATGCCTCCAAGCTACTGGAACAACACATCTACCTTGAACTGTCCTCCCATCTCTCTTCTTGCTCCCTCTTCGACCACTTACAATCTGGCTTCCGGTCACACCACTCCACTGAAACTGCCCTAACTAAGGTCACCAATGACCTCTTATCCGCCAAGAGCAAGCGACACTACTCTGTCCTCCTCCTCCTGGACCTGTCGGCTGCCTTTGACACAGTGGACCATTCCCTATTATTACAGACCCTCTCATCCCTTGGCATCACAGACTTGGCCCTATGCTGGATCTCATCATACCTAACAGACCGGACATTCAGCGTCTCCCACTCACACACCACCTTCTCACCTCGACCCCTATCTGTCGGAGTCCCACAAGGTTCAGTCCTAGGGCCCCTGCTCTTCTCCATTTACACCTTTGGCCTGGGACAGCTCATAGAATCTCATGGCTTTCAGTATCATCTCTATGCTAATGACACACAGATCTACATCTCTGGACCAGATATCACCTCCCTACTAACCAGAATCCCTCAATGTCGGTCCACTATTTCATCCTTCTCTGCTAGATTTCTGAAACTTAACATGGACAAAACAGAATTCACCATCTTTCCCCTATCTCACGTGACCCCCCCAATGAATCTATCCATTACAGTAAATGGCTGCCCACTCTCCCCAGTCCCACAAGCTCGCTGCCTCAGGGTAATCCTTGACGCTGATCTCTCCTTCAAATCACATATTCAAGTCCTTTCCACTTCCTGCCGACTTCAACTCAAAAATATTTCACGAATCCGTTCATTTCTCAACCAAGAATCTGCAAAAACCCTAGTCCATGCCCTCATCATCTCTCGCCTTGACTACTGCAACCTCCTGCTTTGTGGCCTCCCCTCGAACACTCTCACACCCCTCCAATCTATTCTAAACTCTGCTGCCCGACTAATCCACCTGTCCCCCCGCTATTCCCCAGCTTCTCCCCTCTGTCAATCCCTTCACCGGCTCCCCATTGCCCAGAGACTTCAGTATAAAACCCTAACCATGACGTACAAAGCCATCCACAACCTGTCTCCTCCATACATCTGTGACCTCATCTCCCGGTACTTACCTACACACAACCTCCGATCCTCACAAGACCTCTTTCTCTACTCCCCTCTTATCTCCACAATCGTATACAAGATTTCTCTCGCGTATCACCCCTACTCTAGAACCCTCTACCCCAACATATCAGACTTTCAACTACCATTGAAACCTTCAAAAAGAACCTGAAGACCTACCTCTTCCGGCAAGCCTATAACCTGCAGTAACCACCGATCAACCAAACCGCTGCATGACCAGTTCTACCCTCGCCTACTGTATTCTCACCCATCCCTTGTAGATTGTGAGCCTTCGCGGGCAGGGTCCTCTCTCCTCCTGTACCAGTTATGACTTGTATTGTTTAAGATTATTGTACTTGTTTTTATTATGTATACCCCTCCTTATATGTAAAGCACCATGGAATAAATGGCGCTATAACAATAAATAATAATAATAATAAGACACATAGACAACACCTTTGGGTGGGTGGGGCAAAAACTGCCAAACAGCTCAAATTATGGGTAGACACCACCAAAAGTGGCATCAATTGACCCATCAATTGCGCTATAAATAATTAAAAAAAAATTGATATGGGTTCCCCTGTATTTTTGATAACCAGCCAGGCAAAACTGACAGCTGTGGGCAGCAAACCTCAGCTGTCAGCATTAGCAAGGCTGGTTATCAAGAATAGAGGGGTCCTCATGCTGTTTTTTTAATTATTTAAAAAAAATCATTTAAAAAACAGTGGGGTCGCCCCCTATTTTTTGACAACCAGCCAAGATAAAGCTAACAGCTGAGGGCTGGTATTTTTAGGCTGGTAAGAGGCCAATTATGGCACTTTGCCCAGCTCTTCACACTTGCCCTGGTATGGTGGCAAGTGGGGCGATAGTTGAGGTTAATGTCACCTTTGTATTGCCAATGTCTGCTGTAACAGCACAGCTCAGTGTCTATGCTGTATGGCAGGCTGTGTAGTCTGTTGTGAATTCTGTTTTCGGGCTCCCTCCTGTGGTCATGAATGGTACTTTGGCTGGTTCTGTCTATGGACTTTCTCTGATGCCTGTGGGTGTTTCTGAGTTTCCTTCTACAGGTGACGAGGCTAATTCGTTAGTGGGCTGCTCTATTTAACTCCACTTGGATCCTTGTCCGATGCCAGCTGTCAATGTTGTAGCATTGGTCTAGTTCGCTCCTGGATCTTCCTGGTTACCTGTTTCCTCCAGCAGAAGCTAAGTTTTGCTTTGCTTTTTTCTTGTTTGCTATTTTTTTCTGTCCAGCATGCTTATGTGAATTTTGCCTTGCTTGCTGGAAGCTCTGGGGCGCAGAGGGGCGCCTCCTGCTCCATTAGTCGGTGCGGAAGGTTTTTTTCCCTGCACTCTCTGTGTGGCTTTTGTAGGGTTTTTTGCTGACTGCAAAGTGACCTTTCCTATCTTCTGTCTGTTTAGTAAGTCGGGCCTCTCTTTGCTAAATCTATTTCATCTCTGTGTTTGTGATTTCATCTTACTCACAGTCAATATATGTGGGGGGCTGCCTTTTCCTTTTGGAAATTTTCTCTGAGGCAAGATAGGCTTATTTTTCCTATCTCTAGGGCTAGCTAGTTCTGAGGCTGTGACGAGGCGCCTAGGTCATGATAGGAGCGCTCCACGGCTATTTCTAGTGTGCGTGATAGGATTAGGGATTGCGGTCAGCAGAGGTTCCACTTCCCAGAGCTTGTCCTGTATTAATGTGCTATCAGGTCTTTTCTGGTGCTCTAACTACCAAGTCCACTATTTGTCCTAACCACCAGATCATAACAGTACAGCTGGCCAAAAGTATTGATGCATCTCAATAGAGGGATAAGTGAAGCTCTGGGACCATTGTTTTTTCTTGCAGCGTGTTCTGTCTCATTTTTCCCCTTTACCTCTGGGTGGTTCAGAACACAGGTGTGGACATGGACATTCAAGGTCTGTCCTCTTGGATGGATAATCTCACTACAAGGGTACAAAACATCCAAGATTTTGTGGTTCAGAATCCGATGTCAGAGCCTAAGATTCCAATTCCTGATTTATTTTTTGGTGATAGATCTAAGTTTTTGAATTTGAAAAATAATTGTAAATTGTTTCTAGCTTTGAAACCTCGCTCCTCGGGTGATCCTGCTCAACAAGTAAGGATCATTATTTCTTTGTTACGTAGTGACCCTCAAGACTGGGCATTTTCCCTTGCGCCAGGAGATCCGGCATTGCGTGATGTGGATGCGTTTTTCCTGGCGCTCGGATTGCTTTATGACGAACCTAATTCAGTGGATCAGGCAGAGAAAATCTTGCTGGCTCTGTGTCAGGGTCAGGATGAAGCAGAGATATATTGTCAGAAGTTTAGAAAGTGGTCTGTGCTCACTCAGTGGAATGAATGTGCCCTGGCAGCAATCTTCAGAAAGGGTCTCTCTGAAGCCCTTAAAGATGTCGTGGTGGGATTTCCTATGCCTGCTGGTCTGAATGAGTCTATGTCTTTGGCTATTCAGATCGATCGGCGCTTGCGTGAGCGTAAAACTGTGCACCATTTGGCGGTACTATCTGAGCATGGGCCTGAGCCTATGCAGTGTGATAGGACTTTGACCAGAGCTGAATGGCAGGAACACAGACGTCGGAATGGGCTGTGTTTTTACTGTGGTGATTCCACTCATGCTATCTCCGATTGTCCTAAGCGCACTAAGCGGTTCGCTAGGTCTGCCACCATTGGTACGGTACAGTCAAAATATCTATTGTCCGTTACTCTGATTTGTTCTTTGTCTTCCTACTCTGTTATGGCATTTGTGGATTCAGGCGCTGCCCTGAATTTGATGGACTTGGAGTATGCTAGGCGCTGTGGTTTTTTCTTGGAGCCCTTGCAGCATCCTATTCCATTGAAAGGAATTAATGCTACGCCTTTGGCCAAGAATAAGCCTCAGTACTGGACCCAATTGACCATGTGCATGGCTCCTGCACATCAGGAGGATATCCGTTTTTTGGTGTTACATAATCTGCATGATGTGGTCGTTTTGGGGTTACCATGGCTACAGGTCCATAATCCAGTATTGGACTGGAAATCTATGTCTGTGTCCAGCTGGGGTTGCCAGGGGGTACATGGTGATGTTCCATTTTTGTCAATTTCGTCTTCTACTCCTTCTGAGGTTCCGGAGTTTTTGTCGGATTATCAGGATGTATTTGATGAGCCCAAAGCCAGTGCCCTACCTCCTCATAGGGATTGCGATTGTGCAATTAATTTGATTCCTGGTAGTAAGTTTCCTAAGGGCCGATTGTTCAATTTATCTGTGCCAGAGCACGCCGCTATGCGGAGTTATATAAAGGAATCCTTGGAGAAAGGCCATATTCGCCCATCGTCATCACCGTTGGGAGCAGGGTTCTTTTTTGTGGCCAAGAAGGATGGTTCTTTGAGACCTTGTATTGATTACCGCCTTCTTAATAAAATTACTGTCAAATTTCAGTATCCTTTGCCGTTGCTGTCTGACTTGTTTGCTCATATTAAAGGGGCTAGTTGGATTACCAAGATAGACCTTCGAGGGGCGTATAATCTTGTGCGTATTAAACGGGGCGATGAATGGAAAACAGCATTTAATACGCCCGAGGGCCATTTTGAGTACCTGGTGATGCCATTCGGGCTTTCCAATGCTCCATCAGTATTTCAGTCCTTTATGCATGACATCTTCCGAGAGTACCTGGATAAATTCCTGATTGTGTATTTGGATGATATTTTGGTCTTTTCGGATGATTGGGAGTCTCATGTGAAGCAGGTCAGAATGGTGTTCCAGGTCATTCGTGCTAATTCCTTGTTTGTGAAGGGGTCAAAGTGTCTCTTTGGAGTTCAGAAGGTTTCATTTTTGGGGTTCATTTTTTCCCCTTCTACTGTCGAGATGGACCCTGTTAAAGTCCAGGCCATTCATGATTGGACTCAGCCGACATCTGTGAAGAGCCTGCAAAAGTTCCTGGGCTTTGCTAATTTTTATCGTCGCTTCATCGCTAATTTTTCTAGTGTTGCTAAACCATTGACTGATTTGACCAAGAAGGGTGCTGATGTGGTCAATTGGTCTTCTGCGGCCGTGGATGCTTTTCAGGAATTGAAGCGTCGTTTTTCTTCTGCCCCTGTGTTGTGCCAGCCAGATGTTTCGCTCCCGTTTCAGGTTGAGGTTGATGCCTCTGAGATTGGAGCAGGGGCTGTTTTGTTGCAAAGAAGTTCTGATGGCTCGGGAATGAAGCCATGTGCTTTCTTTTCTAGAAAGTTTTCGCCTGCTGAGCGCAATTATGATGTTGGTAATCGTGAATTGTTGGCCATGAAGTGGGCATTCGAGGAGTGGCGTCATTGGCTGGAAGGAGCCAAGCATCGCGTAGTGGTCTTGACAGATCACAAAAATTTGACTTATCTTGAATCTGCCAAACGGTTGAATCCGAGACAGGCTCGATGGGCGTTATTTTTCTCCCATTTTGATTTTGTGGTTTCGTACCTTCCGGACTCTAAGAATGTGAAGGCTAATGCCCTGTCAATGAGTTTTGTTCCTGACTCTCCGGGTGTTTCTGAGCCGGCAGGTATTCTCAAAGAGGGAATCTTTGGTACCAGAGATTTGGTGGCTAGATCCTTTTGGTGGCCTTCTTTGTCATGGGATGTGCGTTCTTTTGTGCAGTCCTGTGGGACTTGTGCTCGGGCTAAGCCCTGCTGTTCTCGTGCTAGTGGGTTGCTTTTGCCCTTTCCGGTCCCGAAGAGGCCCTGGACGCATATTTCTATGGATTTTATTTCAGATCTCCCCGTCTCTCAAAAGATGTCGGTCATTTGGGTGGTTTGTGATCGCTTTTCTAAAATGGTCCATTTGGTACCCTTGTCTAAATTGCCTTCCTCCTCTGATTTGGTGCCATTGTTTTTCCAGCATGTGGTTCGTTTACATGGCATTCCGGAGAACATCGTTTCGGACAGAGGTTCTCAGTTTGTTTCGAGGTTTTGGTGATCCTTTTGTGCTAGGATGGGCATTGATCTGTCTTTTTCCTCGGCTTTCCATCCTCAGACAAATGGCCAAACCGAACGAACTAATCAGACGTTGGAAACATATCTGAGATGCTTTGTTTCTGCTGATCAGGATGATTGGGTGTCCTTTTTGCCGTTGGCTGAGTTTGCCCTTAATAATCGGGCCAGCTCGGCTACTTTGGTTTCGCCGTTTTTCTGCAATTCTGGTTTCCATCCTCGTTTCTCTTCGGGGCAGGTTGAGTCTTCTGACTGTCCTGGTGTGGATACTGTGGTGAATAGGTTGCAGCAGATTTGGACTCATGTGGTGGACAATTTGACATTGTCCCAGGAGAAGACTCAACGTTTCGCTAACCGCCGGCGCTGTGTGGGTCCCCGACTTCGTGTTGGGGATTTAGTTTGGTTGTCGTCTCGTTATGTTCCTATGAAGGTTTCCTCTCCTAAGTTTAAGCCTCGTTTCATTGGTCCGTATAAAATTTCTGAGGTTATCAATCCTGTGTCATTTCGTTTGGCCCTTCCAGATTCTTTTGCCATCCATAATGTGTTCCATAGGTCGTTGTTGCGGACATATGTGGCGCCTGTGGTTCCATCCGTTGACCCTCCTGCTCCGGTGTTGGTTGAGGGGGAGTTGGAGTATGTGGTGGAGAAGATTTTGGATTCTCGTATTTCGAGACGGAAACTCCAGTACTTGGTCAAGTGGAAGGGTTATGCTCAGGAGGATAATTCCTGGGTTTTTGCCTCTGATGTTCATGCGGCCGATCTGGTTCGTGCCTTTCATTTGGCTCATCCTGGTCGGCCTGGGGTCTCTCGTGAGGGTTCGGTGACCCCTCCTCAAGGGGGGGTACTGTTGTGAATTCTGTTTTCGGGCTCCCTTCTGTGGTCATGAATGGTACTTCGGCTGGTTCTGTCTATGGACTTTCTCTGATGCCTGTGGGTGTTTCTGAGTTTCCTTCTACAGGTGACGAGGCTAATTCGTTAGTGGGCTGCTCTATTTAACTCCACTTGGAACCTTGTCCGATGCCAGCTGTCAATGTTGTAGCATTGGTCTAGTTCGCTCCTGGATCTTCCTGGTTACCTGTTTCCTCCAGCAGAAGCTAAGTTTTGCTTTGCTTTTTTCTTGTTTGCTATTTTTTTTGTCCAGCATGCTTATGTGAATTTTGCCTTGCTTGCTGGAAGCTCTGGGACGCAGAGGGGCGCCTCCTGCTCCGTTAGTCGGTGCGGAAGGTTTTTTTCCCTGCACTCTCTGTGTGGCTTTTGTAGGGTTTTTTGCTGACTGCAAAGTGACCTTTCCTATCTTCTGTCTGTTTAGTAAGTCGGGCCTCTCTTTGCTAAATCTATTTCATCTCTGTGTTGTGATTTCATCTTACTCACAGTCAATATATGTGGGGGGCTGCCTTTTCCTTTTGGAAATTTTCTCTGAGGCAAGATAGGCTTATTTTTCCTATCTCTAGGGCTAGCTAGTTCTGAGGCTGTGACGAGGCGCCTAGGTCATGATAGGAGCGCTCCACGGCTATTTCTAGTGTGCGTGATAGGATTAGGGATTGCGGTCAGCAGAGGTTCCACTTCCCAGAGCTTGTCCTGTATTAATGTGCTATCAGGTCTTTTCTGGTGCTCTAACTACCAAGTCCACTATTTGTCCTAACCACCAGATCATAACAGTAGTCACATCATGCAAATAAGCGAGAAAACAGCCGCACTCTCTCGGGTTATAGCTTGCAAAGTGGTGTATTTATTCACATGTGTTTGACATTCAAATATATGTACACATACAGCAGGATAAGAAAAAAAGTGACGTTTCGACCCAGTTCCGGGTCTTTCTCAAACTGAGTAGCTGATACTGTTTGAAAGTTTGAAATTAGGTCCCAAAAGGGGCTCCTCTTGGTGTGGCGCTGGGGTATCACTTTGCAAGCTATAACCCGAGAGAGTGCGGCTGTTTTCTCGCTTATTTGACTGGTATTGGGTTCTTCCCAAGTACAGCCTGCACCACCTGACTTGCTGAGTGTGCTCCATTCCCTTGAATTGTAGTCACATCATGCAACAATTAGTAAATACCACAACCTCAATGACATTATATACAGTTAGGGCCAGAAATATTTGGACAGTGACACAATTTTCACAATTTGGGCTCTGCATGCCACCACATTGGATTTGAAATTAAACCTCTACAACAGAATTCAAGTGCAGATTGTAACGTTTAATTTGAAGGGTTGAACAAAAATATCTGATAGAAAATGTAGGAATTGTACACATTTCTTTACAAACACTCCACATTTTAGGAGGTCAAAAGTAATTGGACAAATAAACATAACCCAAACAAAATATTTTTATTTTCAATATTTTGTTGCAAATCCTTTGGAGGCAATCACTGCCTTAAGTCTGGAACCCATGGACATCACCAAACGCTGGGTTTCCTCCTTCTTAATGCTTTGCCAGGCCTTTACAGCCGCAGCCTTCAGGTCTTGCTTGTTTGTGGGTCTTTCCGTCTTAAGTCTGGATTTGAGCAAGTGAAATGCATGCTCAATTGGGTTTAGATCTGGAGATTGACTTGGCCATTGCAGAATGTTCCACTTTTTGGCACTCATGAACTCCTGGGTAGCTTTGGCTGTATGCTTGGGGTCATTGTCCATCTGTACTATGAAGCGCCGTCCAATCAACTTTGCAGCATTTGGCTGAATCTGGGCTGAAAGTATATCCCGGTACACTTCAGAATTCATCCGGCTACTCTTGTCTGCTCTTATGTCATCAATAAACACAAGTGACCCAGTGCCATTGAAAGCCATGCATGCCCATGCCATCACGTTGCCTCCACCATGTTTTACAGAGGATGTGGCGTGCCTTGGATCATGTGCCGTTCCCTTTCTTCTCCAAACTTTTTTCTTCCCATCATTCTGGTACAGGTTGATCTTTTTCTCATCTGTCCATAGAATACTTTTCCAGAACTGAGCTGGCTTCTTGAGGTGTTTTTCTGCAAATTTAACTCTGGCCTGTCTATTTTTGGTATTGATGAATGGTTTGCATCTAGATGTGAACCCTTTGTATTTACTGTCATGGAGTCTTCTCTTTACTGTTGACTTAGAGACAGATACACCTACTTCACTGAGAGTGTTCTGGACTTCAGTTGATGTTGTGAATGGGTTCTTCTTCACCAAATTAAGTATGCGGCGATCATCCACCACTGTTGTCATCCGTGGACGCCCAGGCCTTTTTGAGTTCCCAAGCTCATCAGTCAATTCCTTTTTTCTCAGAATGTACCCAACTGTTGATTTTGCTACTCCAAGCATGTCTGCTATCTCTCTGATGGATTTTTTCTTTTTTTTCAGCCTCAGGATGTTCTGCTTCACCTCAATTGAGAGTTCCTTTGACCGCATGTTGTCTGCTCACAGCAACAGCTTCCAAATGCAAAACCACACACCTGGAATCCACCCCTGACCTTTTAACTACTTCATTGATTACAGGTTAACGAGGGAGACGCCTTCAGAGTTAATTGCAGCCCTTAGAGTCCATTGTCCAATTACTTTTGGTCCCTTGAAAAAGAGGACGCTATGCATTACAGAGCTATGATTCCTAAACCCTTTCTCCGATTTGGATGTGGAAACTATCATATTGCAGCTGGGAGTGTGCACTTTCAGCCCATATTATATATATAATTGTATTTCTGAACATGTTTTTGTAAACAGCTAAAATAACAAAACTTGTGTCACTGTCCAAATATTTCTGGCCCTAACTGTAAATGTCTCACCAATACGGCTATATGATGTAGCCAAAATATCGCAAAACAAAAACCCGCTCTAAATAGAATATTGTAAATCCGGAGAACAAAAAGAGCAATCAGGTATATTTAAAACGTAGAAAAGTTTATTAATACACATATAACATGATAAACAACAGCTAATTACACAATAAGTAGCAGGAAGAAACACCATAGGGGAAACACAAGACTCCACACTTAGTGCCTAGCCACTATGTGCAAGGCAAGTTCTATGCATGGCATAAGGTGCCCCACACGCACACCCGGTCCAGGACTCCTACATTTTGGTCTCTGGTAAGCATCCCACCCCCATGGTCATTTATTAATATCTTATTGGTGTGACTACTCATGGGGTGAATGGATCTGCCTGCTTAATGCAGCTTTGATTTTGCACTTGCACCTTATGCCATGCATAGAACTAAGTGTGGAGTCTTGTGTTTCCCCTATGGTGTTTCTTCCTGCTACTTACTGCATAATTAGCTGTTGTTTATCATGTTAGATGTGTATTAATAAACTTTTCTACGTTTTAAATATACCTGATTGCTCTTTTTGTTCTCCGGATTTACATCATGCAACAATGCAGCCAGCCATCTATAGCTAGATCCGTTGCGGGACAAATGGATTTTTATCTTCTCAACAGACAGGTGAGAAATATTGCTGTTTGTTATTTTAATTCTGTTACAGAAGACATTGGCTTCTGTGGACTGGGTGATGATGTGAGTATGGTTTAATTTAGATTCAATAAAGGAGCTTGTGTTATTCTTTCAATTAAAGAACTTTATTCTAGGTGTGTGTTTTTTTATACAATATATGACAATACAAAGGTGACATCAACCCCCAACTATTGTCCCACTTGCCATCGTACCAGGGTAAGTGGGAAGAGCGAGTCTAAGTGCCAGATTTGTCGCATCTTATGGATGCGCGTTTTCTGGGGAGGCTGCGAGCTTATGTTTTTAGTCTGGGATGATGCCAATATCCAAGGCCCCTTCCTAGCCTATTAATATCAACCTGCAGCCGTCTGAATAGCCTTTGCTGGTCATTAATTATAGGGGGATGCTACATCATTTTTTTAGGGGTTCCCCCATTTTAATAACCAGTAAAAGCTAAGTATACAGCTGTGAGCTGATATTAATAGCCTGGGAAGCTGCATGGGTAGTACTCTCTTCCCAGACTATAAACATCAGCCCCAAGTCGTCGGCTTTCCCTCTGCTGGTTATGAAAATTACTCGGGAGCCCAATTTTTTCAGAAAAATAATCATTTATTAATTAAATACATATACAGTAAACTGCACATGCACTGTACTAATTATATATGTTACTCCAATTACATCTTTATATCTATCTATTCTACAGTATGTGTATATATCTATTCTATCTATACTATTCTAACCTCTCACGCTGAGATTTATTCTGTACGCGGCAGATGAATTGCCGGCTTTTCATCTATCTATCTATATATATTTATATATGTATCTACATGTGTATGTATATATATATATATATATATATATATATATATATATACCTGTGTGTGTATTTAAGAATATTTCCTTTTCCTTGGAAAAATATGTGGAAATGATATAGAGAATTACTCTATGTATAAGCTTATGTTAAAATCGCATTGCAATCAAATAGCGATTGCATTCAAATGTCAATCGGATACTAAGTGTGAAAAATCATATTGTACTCTCATGAAAATCGCATGGCATTTGCATGACAATAGTTCTACTTTTCTTGACCAAAATCAGAACTTATTTTTCACGGTTATGGGTACGAGCCCTAAAATGTTGACTCCTGGTTGGACCAAACACTATTCGCACAAATGATTTAGGTTCTGAAATGTGGCCTGGTATCTGGCCCACGCTATTAGCAGAATGGATTTAGATCCTGAAATGTGGCCTGGTGTTTGGCCCACACTATTACCATATTAGCAGAATGGATTTAAATTCTGAAATGTGCCCTGGTGTATGGCCCATGCTATTAGCACAAACGAATTAAATTCTGAAATGTGGCACTCATGCATCCCCACATAAGAATACTGCCACTACCATGTTTCACTGTATGCACCATGTAGTTTTCTTTGTACTCCTCATCTTTGTGATGCCATACAGTTTTCAAGCCATCAATTCCAAAAACATTTACCTTGGGCTCATCACTCCAGAGCATAGAGTCTTAGTAATCTCTATATTCTTCAACATGGGCCCTGGCAAGTTGTAGGTGGACTGCATGGGCTTTAGGAGAGGCTTCCTTCACGAGGGACAACCATGCATGCCATTCTTCTGCAGTGTAAACTTTATTGTGCCACAGGAAACACCCCAGTTTGCCTTTCTACTTCTTTTGCTAACTGCATTGAACGTGCATATCGATTTTCTTCAACTCTTCTCGTCAGAAGGCTGTTTAGGTGCAAACTTTCATTGTCTGCCTGGATGTCTCTGTGATAAATTTTTGTATCACTTTTGCTTCAGTATTTTGACAATATTTGCTGATCTTCTTGTAGCCTTCATCTTTCTTGTGTAAAGAAATTTTTTTTTCTCAGGTCTTCTGGCATTTCTCTTCCATGTGGTGCCATTGCTGAGGGCATGCATTGTGAAAAAGTTTTCTTTGTTAACCCATTTTTTTAAGGTTTCAGGTTTTTTTATTTACAGTGTTTGCTACAGAGCATAACTTACTGAGCAGTATGATTCTCCAGATCAGTACGAACCTGATGATACTAAACAGGCATCATAATTTGTAAAAAAAAAAAATGTTTTGTGGTTTTGTAGCTACTGAAAAAATGTAATTCTGGTAATTCTTGGGTTTTGCTTTTTTCTCATTATACCATTTAGTGATCAATTAATTTTACATATTTGTTAAACTTTTGCTGCAGTATTCTGACAATATTTGCTGATCTTCTTGTAGCCTTCATCTTTTTTGTGTAAAGAAATTATTTTCTTTCTCAGGTCTTGTGAGTGTGACATTTCTCTTCCTTGTTGTGCCATTGCTAAGGGCATGCATTGTGAAAAAGTTCTCTTTGTTAACCCATTCTTTTCAGGATGAGTTGTACTTTGGAGTTGAAGCATTAATTTTATCATGTGATGTATTGGAAAGCAGTAAAAAAAAATGCCAAGTGCGTAGAAATTGTAAAAATATGTAATTCCACAATTGTGTTTCAGGTTTTTTTATTTACAGTGTTTGCTACAGAGTATAAATTACTGAGCAGTATGATTCTCCAGATCAGTACGAACCTGATGATACTAAACATGCATCGTAATTTGTAAAAAAAAAAAAAGAAAATGTTTTATGGTTTTGTAGCTTCTGAAAAAATGTAATTCTGGTAATTCTTGGGTTTTGCTTTTTTTCTCATTATGCCATTTAGTGATCAATTAATTTTACATTTTGATAGATCGGACTTTTACAGATGTAGTGATACCAAGTATGTGTATTTTTTAACTTCTTTATTTTTAATGAGGGAAAAGGGAGTTATTTGATCTATTTTTTTATTTTCTTCATATTTTTACTGTAATTGGTAGTCCCCTTAGAGAGTTTGAACCTGAAATCATCTGACATTCGTGCTATACCCAGCAGTACTACAGTAGTGCTGTGTATAGCGAAAACCCCAGTCTCCTATGAACCCCAGCCACAGGCTGGCTTTCATAGGAGTGCCGCCATGACAGGCATAGGGATATTCAGCAGCTCTCCGGCTGTAATAGTAACCCATCCACGCCCCTCGATTGTGTCACTGGGGCACCGATGGGTGCATAGAATAACACTCCCACCTGCCGGCGAGCAGTTAATGCTGCTGTCAGAGATCGACAGCAACCTTTAATAGGTCAACAGCCACAGCCCGAGAATTACAGCCATCATCTGCAAGGAAATATGCGGGCTCGCAAGTAACTGTACGTCATATGTTGAAAAGGGGATAAGTAACGCCCTTTTATCGTCAACTTTCACCTGGATACTTTTCTGAACAAAAATTAAACTTACCCGTGATTGAATTATTGTTAATTAGAATTTTGTAGTCTAATCTTTAGCTTTGCTCCTAAGACATTCATTAGGGTGTACTCATTTTTGCTACATGGCCTTGTATGAATTTGTTAGGAAAAATACTTTTTTGGATGCGCAAACTAACAAATCACATTTTCAATCAATAGTCCACATCTGTGGGAGTATATGGTAGTATGGAATCCCATAGAAAATGCTGATTATGAACAGAAACTAAAGGTTTTCTGACAAATGGGTTGGGAGCAGGGCCGGCGTCAGCACCCGGCACATCCGGGCAAGTGCCGGGGCCCTGGTGAGACGGGGGCCCATTCATGGTATGGTACACTGAGGCTCCGGGGGGCCCCTGCAGGCAGGGCCAGCATTAGGGGCAGGCAGCTGCCTAGGGCCCCCACTCCCTCAGGGGCCCTCAGCTAGCGGCACATCACGCAGCTGCTGTGGGGCCCCTGTGAGGCAAGGGGGCCCGCCTGCCGCCAGCACCGACTCCCCCACCGCCGCATTGAAGTATACCGGCGGTGTTCAAAGAAATGATGGAGGAGAGAACATCAGCTGACTCTCCCTCTCCCATCATTCCCTGCTCTGCCTCTGACACTGTGGGTGTGCGATGACGTCATCGTGCACTCACTGTGTGTCAGGCAGTGCAGCCGCTGAGACAGGAGCAGGGAGCAGTGCGGGTACGAGGAGAGATGAGGAGTGTGTTTTTTTTTACTATAACAGTGAGTACTGGACTGTGGGGCCATTCCCGGGGGGGAGATGTGGGTGTGCTAAATACTACACGGCTGTGCTATATGCTACGTGGGCTGTGTTATGCTACATGGCTGTGCCATATACTACATGGCTGTGCTATATGCTACGTCGGCTGTTATATACTACATGGCTGTGCCATATACTACGTGGCTGTGCTATATACTACATGGCTGTGCTCTATGCTACGTGGGCTGTGTTATATACTATGTGGGCTGTGTTATATGCTACGTGGCTATGCTATATACTATGTGTCTGTGCTGTATACTACATGGCCTGTGTTATATGCTATGTGGGCTGTGTTATATACTACGTGGCTGTGCTATATACTACACGGCTGTGCTATATGCTACGTGGGCTGTGTTATATATTACGTGGCTGTGTTATATACTACAAGGCCATGCTATATGCTATGTGGGCTGTGTTATATACTACTTGGCTGTGCTATATACTATGTGGGCTGTGTTATATGCTACATGGGCTATGTTATATACTACGTGGCTGTGCTATATACTACATGGCTGTGTTATATGCTATGTGGGCCGTGCTATATACTACATGACTGTGCTATATACTATGTGGGCTGTGTTATACGTGGCTGTGTTAATGCTACATGGCTGTGCTATATACTACATGACTGTTATATGCTACGTTGGCTGTGTTATATACTGTGTGGCTGTGCTATATACTAAATCGCTGTGCTATATACTACGTGGCTGTGCTATATGCTACCCATTTTGCACTTTTACAAATGTTCTACATTAATACTTTCTAATGTTTCCTTTAAAAAGTTTTCCATTAAAAAATTGTCATATTCAATGTATGCAGTTTTTTCTTTGCCGCAAGTTCAGCTAACAATAAAATGCCTACTGGTAACTGAGGAAGAGGGAGTAGGTCACGAACATTGGCATATAAGGGGTTGACGTATATAAAGCCCCTCTGCTGTATGGTATTGTAGCATTTACAATAGCTATCACTCATGTAAGAAGTGAAATATGGCATTGTACTATACCTATATTCTCTGCTGTATCTGTGCATCGTGAATCCTGGTATGTGTTAAAGGGGGGGTCCATTGAGATTCTTTCGTCTGGGGCCCTCAAAAACCTGGAGCCGGCCCTGGTTGGGGTGTACTTATTTATACTGAGCACTGTATATAAACAATTCTGATGATAGTATACTATGGGCTATTGTATTAAATAAGCTGAAGGTAAGCATAACAACATATGTATAAACGTTATAAATGTTAACTTTAATAACTATAAATATACAGAGCAAAGCGATAAAATGTATATACGTGCAGAGGTGTAGCGTGGGGGAACACAGGGATGATTGCCCCAGTCGCGAAACTATATAGCGGATAAAATTTTGCCCCATTGTCAAATGAGTGTGCTATACAAAGCACAGCAAGGGAGAAAGAGTTTGTCAAAAGCTGCTGAACTGTGTATAGTTTATACTGAAATGACAAACCTCAGTATAGTGAAGTGATCCTTATTGCCTTTGTTGCTGCTGATGCAGACCGCAAACAAACTCATCTCGATTGTGGCGCTCTACATAAGCAGTGACTGAGATGAAAGAAGATGAGCAGCTAATATGATTCAAAGCCGTCTTCATTGATATTGCAACTTTTCAATAAACACTTTATTGAATTGGGGCCTAAACCTTGATGCCTGTGCTGGAGGATTGATGCATAGAATACTCTCCAAAACAAGAGTCATCTGTTCTGATCTTCTTAATAAAATGAATGTCACTACTCAGCTGTCGGGTGACCCAGGACCAGGTGCTCTTTCTCTGTCAAAAACACTAGGGGGCGCCCTAGCTCGCACTATTCCCCAGGATAATTCTGAAGGTGAAAATGCCGGGGCCACCACTCTTGCCTTATTGCCTTATCTCCTGACCCAGTCCTCCATCTGGTCTCTTCACCCACCCAGAAAAGAGGGGTGCTACCATGCACAGCTGTACACCAACCCAAAGAACAAGGCAACACGAACAAGGGTAACTGAGAATACCAAGCATACAAATATTCACTCACATATAACAGAGGAATGCACTGGAGAGTGGAGGACGGGAAAAACCAAAGTAAGAGGAGGGAAGGGAATTATCACACTTACAAACCCATGCAACAGTACTTTAACATCTCCATAGGCCCCAATCACCAGACAGTGCCAATATGTGTGTTCTTTTGACCAATGTCTGGCCACTACATGTCTGTATAACAGCTTTTTAACTGTATAGAGAAACATTTCAGATTGTTGTTTCCTATAGGAACTGCCATAAAAAATGTGAACATGTAGTATGTGTCCATATATTGGACAGATGATCTAATATATAAAGCTGAATGTGTGTGTGTGTGTGTATGTAAGTGTGTATGTTCAGGATTGGCATCTGCACCGACGCAGCTACAGCCACAAAATTTTGCACAGTCACACGTCTGGACCCTGAGAGCGTCATAGCCTATGTTGTGAGGCGAAATTTTAACCCCGCGCTTTCCAATTCACCAAAAATTTTGCCCCTATCTACATAATGGGGAAAAGTGAAAGGAAAAGTGTTGGAGGCAAATTGACAGCTGCCAGATGTGAACAAGGGGGATTTAAAGAATGAGAGCGATGGCGCCAAAGATTATATATCATACAGTTGCTAAGGTGGGGCCCCGACATGGGATACTCACCACACATGGGGATATGAACACACACAAAATGCGCCACACACTACCACGTGCTTGAACACATATACCACCTCAGCACACATTTCACCACACATACACCAACCTCGCCACATAAAAGTCGAAACACAAAAGTCACTGCTACAAACTCGCCACGCGCAAAATTCGCCACATGCAAAACTCACCACATGCAAAACTAGGCTCGCGCAAAACTCGCCACACGTGCAAAACTCACCTCATGGAAAACTCGCCACATGCAAAACTTGCACACGCGGAAAAATTGCCACATGCACAAAAGTTGCAACACATGCAAAAGTTGCCTCACACAAAACTTGCACATACTCAAAACGCACCACACATAAAACTCGCCAAAGCAAAACTCGCCACGCGCAAATCTTGCTGCACACAACTTGCTACACTAACCTGTCACATGCAACCCGACACACAAAAAGTTGCTAAACGCATGTCACCACACAAAACTCATCTCACAAAAGTCGCTACATGCATGTCGCCACACGCACCTCAACACACAAAACTTGACCCATGAAACTCGCCCTAAAACACACACAAGTCTGGCATTATCCTTCAAAAATAAAAATCTGATTAATAAGCAGACAAACTACAAGAGCAACAAATGTACCATATAAGAAATACCGCAGCTGTCAGTCACATGACCTGTCTATTATGTGTATGTGTGAGCTAATATATACTGCCAGGGGGGAGGGCTTCCTGTTGGCTGGAGATTTATCAGGCTGCCAATTTAGCTTACAAATAGTGTTGAGCATTCCGATACCGAGATCCGATACTTTTGTGGTATCGGGTATCGGTATCGGATCCATAGGGATGTGTAAAATAAAGAATTAAAATAAAAAATATTGATATATTCACCTCTCCGGCGGCCCCTGGACATCACGCTGGTAACCGGCAGGCTTCTTTGTTTAAAATGAACGTGTTTAGGACCTGCGAATGACGTCGCGGCTTCTGATTGGTCGCGTGCCGCTCATGTGACCGCCACGCGACCAATCAGAAGCCGCGACGTATTTCGCAGGTCCTAAACGCGCTCATTTTAAACAAAGAAGCCTGCCGGTTACCAGCATGATGTCCAGGGGCCGCCGGAGAGGTGAATATATCAATATTTTTTATTTTAATTCTTTATTTTACACATTAATATGGATCCCAGGGCCTGAAGGAGAGTTTCCTCTCCTTCAGACCCTGAGAACCATCAGGATACCTTCCGATACTTGGTGTCCCATTGACTTGTATTGGTATCGAATATCGGTATCGGCGATATCCGATATTTTTCAGGTATCGGCCGATACTATCCGATACCGATACTTTCAAGTATCGGACGGTATCGCTCAACACTACTTACAAATACTGAAATAAAAATACTGAAGTAAAAATACTGACCAAATAACGTGTGAACGAGGTCTAATACAGGAGGAGATGACATACAGGTACATACTATATACAGGGGAGATGACACACAGACACACAGGTATATACTATATACAGGAGGAGTGTTGTGATAGGTAATTCAGTATCACAATGGACATAGCGGTCAGAGCACATACAGTGATCTGACAATAACCCAAAATAATAGAACGAGCTCTGAGACGTGGGAACTCTGCAGGCCTAACTCTGCCTATGCAACTCAGCACAGCCTGAGAAACTAACTAGCCTGAAGATAGAAAATAAGCCTACCTTGCCTCAGAGAAATACCCCAAAGGAAAAGGCAGCCCCCCACATATAATGACTGTGAGTTAAGATGAAAATACAAACGTAGGGATGAAACAGATTCAGCAAAGTGAGGCCCAACTTTCTTAACAGAGCGAGGATAGGAAAGATAACTTTGCGGTCTACACAAAACCCTAAAGAAAACCACGCAAAGGGGGCAAAAAGACCCTCCGTACCGAACTAACGGCACGGAGGTACACCCTTTGCGTCCAAGAGCTTCCAGCAAAACAATTAGACAAGCTGGACAGAAAAAATAGCAAACAAATAGCAAAGAAGAACTTAGCTATGCAAAGCAGCAGGCCACAGGAATGATCCAGGGAAAAACAAGTCCAACACTGGAACATTGACAGGAAGCATGGATCAAAGCATTAGGTGGAGTTAAGTAGAAAAGCACCTAACGACCTCACCAGATCACCTGAGGGAGGAAACTCAGAAGCCGCAGTACCACTTTCCTCCACAAACGGAAGCTCCCAGAGAGAATCAGCCGAAGTACCATTTGTGACCACAGGAGGGAGCTCTGCCACAGAATTCACAACAGTACCCCCCCCTTGAGGAGGGGTCACCGAACCCTCACCAGAGCCCCCAGGCCGACCAGGATGAGCCACATGAAAGGTACAAACAAGATCGGGAGCATGGACATCAGAGGCAAAAACCCAGGAATTATCCTCCTGAGCATAACCCTTCCATTTAACCAGATACTGGAGTTTCCGTCTTGAAACACGAGAATCCAAAATCTTCTCCACAATATACTCCAATTCCCCCTCCACCAAAACCGGGGCAGGAGGCTCCACAGATGGAACCATAGGTGCCACGTATCTCCGCAACAATGACCTATGGAATACGTTATGTATGGAAAAAGAATCTGGAAGGGTCAGACGAAAAGACACAGGATTAAGAACCTCAGAAATCCTATACGGACCAATAAAACGAGGTTTAAACTTAGGAGAGGAAACCTTCATAGGAATATGACGAGAAGATAACCAAACCAGATCCCCAACACGAAGTCGGGGACCCACACGGCGTCTGCGATTAGCGAAAAGTTGAGCCTTCTCCTGGGACAAGGTCAAATTGTCCACTACCTGAGTCCAAATCTGCTGCAACCTGTCCACCACAGTATCCACACCAGGACAGTCCGAAGACTCAACCTGTCCAGAAGAGAAACGAGGATGGAACCCATAATTGCAGAAAAACGGTGAAACCAAGGTAGCCGAGCTGGCCCGATTATTAAGGGCGAACTCAGCCAAAGGCAAAAAGGACACCCAGTCATCCTGATCAGCAGAAACAAAGCACCTCAGATATGTTTCCAAGGTCTGATTGGTTCGCTCGGTCTGGCCATTAGTCTGAGGATGGAAAGCCGAGGAAAAAGACAAGTCAATGCCCATCCTACCGCAAAAGGCTCGCCAAAACCTCGAAACAAACTGGGAACCTCTGTCAGAAACAATATTCTCTGGAATGCCATGCAAACGAACCACATGCTGGAAGAACAAAGGCACCAAATCAGAGGAGGAAGGCAATTTAGACAAGGGTACCAGATGGACCATCTTAGAAAAGCGATCACAGACCACCCAAATGACTGACATCTTTTGAGAAACGGGAAGGTCAGAAATAAAATCCATAGAGATATGTGTCCAAGGCCTCTTCGGGACCGGCAAGGGCAAAAGCAACCCACTGGCACGAGAACAGCAGGGCTTAGCCCGAGCACAAATCCCACAGGACTGCACAAAAGCACGCACATCCCGCGACAGAGAGGGCCACCAAAAGGATCTAGCCACTAACTCTCTGGTACCAAAGATTCCAGGATGACCAGCCAACACCGAACAATGAAGTTCAGAGATAACTCTATTCGTCCACCTATCAGGGACAAACAGTGTCTCCGCTGGGCAACGATCAGGTTTATTAGCCTGAAATTTTTGCAGCACCCGCCGCAAATCAGGGGAGATGGCAGACACAATTACTCCTTCCTTGAGGATACCCACCGGCTCAGATAAACCCGGAGAGTCGGGTACAAAACTCCTAGACAGAGCATCCGCCTTCACATTTTTAGAGCCCGGAAGGTACGAAATCACAAAGTCAAAACGGGCAAAAAACAACGACCAACGAGCTTGTCTAGGATTCAAGCGCTTGGCAGACTCGAGATAAGTCAAGTTCTTATGCTCAGTCAATACCACCACGCGATGCTTAGCTCCTTCAAGCCAATGACGCCACTCCTCGAATGCCCACTTCATGGCCAGCAACTCTCGGTTGCCCACATCATAATTACGCTCAGCAGGCGAAAACTTCCTGGAAAAGAAAGCGCATGGTTTCATCACTGAGCAACCAGAACCTCTCTGCGACAAAACAGCCCCTGCTCCAATCTCAGAAGCATCAACCTCGACCTGGAACGGAAGAGAAACATCTGGTTGACACAACACAGGGGCAGAAGAAAAACGACGCTTCAACTCTTGAAAAGCTTCCACAGCAGCAGAAGACCAATTGACCACATCAGCACCCTTCTTGGTCAAATCGGTCAATGGTTTAGCAATACTAGAAAAATTGCAGATGAAGCGACGATAAAAATTAGCAAAGCCCAGGAACTTTTGCAGACTTTTCAGAGATGTCGGCTGAGTCCAATCATGGATGGCTTGGACCTTAACAGGATCCATCTCGATAGTAGAAGGGGAAAAGATGAACCCCAAAAATGAAACCTTCTGCACACCAAAGAGACACTTTGATCCCTTCACAAACAAAGAATTAGCACGCAGGACCTGAAAAACTGTTCTGACCTGCTTCACATGAGACTCCCAATCATCCGAGAAGATCAAAATGTCATCCAAGTACACAATCAGGAATTTATCCAGGTACTCTCGGAAGATGTCATGCATAAAGGACTGAAACACTGATGGAGCATTGGCAAGTCCGAACGGCATCACGAGATACTCAAAATGACCCTCGGGCGTATTAAATGCAGTTTTCCATTCATCACCTTGCTTAATTCGCACCAGATTATACGCACCACGAAGATCTATCTTTGTGAACCAACTAGCCCCCTTAATCCGAGCAAACAGATCAGATAACAATGGCAAGGGGTACTGAAATTTAACCGTGATCTTATTAAGAAGGCGGTAATCTATACAAGGTCTCAGCGAACCATCCTTCTTGGCTACAAAAAAGAACCCTGCTCCTAATGGCGACGATGACGGGCGAATATGCCCCTTCTCCAGGGATTCCTTCACATAACTGCGCATAGCGGTGTGCTCAGGCACGGACAAATTAAACAATCGACCTTTTGGGAATTTACTACCAGGAATCAAATTGATAGCACAATCACAATTCCTATGCGGAGGTAGGGTATTGGACTTGGGCTCATCAAATACATCCCGGTAATCAGACAAGAACTCTGGGACCTCAGAAGGAGTGGATGACGAAATTGACAGAAATGGAACATCACCATGTACCCCCTGACAACCCCAGCTGGACACCGACATGGATTTCCAATCTAATACTGGATTATGGGCTTGTAGCCATGGCAACCCCAACACGACCACATCATGCAGATTATGCAACACCAGAAAGCGAATAACCTCCTGATGTGCAGGAGCCATGCACATGGTCAGCTGGGTCCAGTATTGAGGCTTATTCTTGGCCAAAGGCGTAGCATCAATTCCTCTCAATGGAATAGGACACTGCAAGGGCCCCAAGAAAAACCCACAACGCTTAGCATGTTCCAAGTCCATCAAATTCAGGGCAGCGCCTGAATCCACAAATGCCATGACAGAATATGATGACAAAGAGCAGATCAAGGTAACGGACAGAAGAAATTTTGACTGTACAGTACCAATGGTGGCAGACCTAGCGAACCGCTTAGTGCGCTTAGGACAATCAGAGATAGCATGAGTGGAATCACCACAGTAGAAACACAGACCATTCAGACGTCTATGTTCTTGCCGTTCAACTCTGGTCAAGGTCCTATCACACTGCATAGGCTCAGGTTTAAGCTCAGGTAATACCGCCAAATGGTGCACAGGTTTACGCTCACGCAAGCGTCGACCGATCTGAATGGCCAAAGACATAGACTCATTCAAACCAGCAGGCATAGGAAATCCCACCATGACATCCCTAAGGGCTTCAGAGAGACCCCTTCTGAATATTGCTGCCAGCGCAGATTCATTCCATTGAGTGAGCACTGACCACTTTCTAAATTTCTGACAATATACCTCTATCTCATCCTGAGCCTGACAAAGAGCCAGCAAATTTTTTTCTGCCTGATCCACTGAATTAGGCTCATCGTACAGCAACCCAAGCGCCAGGAAAAACGCATCGATATTACTCAATGCAGGATCTCCTGACGCAAGAGAAAACGCCCAGTCCTGAGGGTCGCCGCGCAAAAAAGAAATGACTATCCTAACCTGTTGAATTGGGTCACCAGAAGAGCGAGGTTTCAAAGCCAGAAATAGTTTACAATTATTTTTGAAACTCAGAAATTTAGTTCTATCTCCAAAAAACAAATCTGGAATAGGAATTCTCGGTTCAAGCAAAGAATTCTGGACCACAAAATCTTGAATATTTTGAACTCTTGCCGTGAGCTGATCCACACATGAAGACAGACCTTTAATGTCCATTGCTACACCTGTGTCCTGAACCACCCAAATGTCTAGGGGAAAAAAAAGACAAAACACAGTGCAAAGAAAAAAAAATGGTCTCAGAACTTCTTTTTTCCCTCTATTGAGAATCATTAGCACTTTGGGCTTCCTGTACTGTTATGAAAGGCAATTCAGAATCACAATGGACATGGAGGTCAGAGCACATACAGTGATCTGACAATAACCCAAAATAATAGAACGAGCTCTGAGACGTGGGAACTCTGCAGACCGCAATCCCTAAGCCTATCAAACCACACTAAAGGTAGCCGTGGAGCGCTCCTGACCAGAACCTAGGCGCCTCGTCACAGCCTGAGAAACTAGCTAATCCTGAAGATAGAAAAATAAGCCTACCTTGCCTCAGAGAAATTCCCCAAAGGAAAAGGCAGCCCCCCACATATAATGACTGTGAGTAAGATGAAAACACAAACATAGAGATGAAACAGATTTAGCAAAGTGAGGCCCGACTAGCTGAACAGAACGAGGATAGGGAAGATAACTTTGCGGTCAGCACAAAAACCTATAAAAAACCACGCAGAGGGGACAAAAAGACCCTCCGCACCGACTAACGGTACGGAGGTGGTCCCTCTGCGTCTCAGAGCTTCCAGCAGGCGAGAAAAACCAATAAAGCAAGCTGGACAGAAAAATAGCAACAAAATAACATAAGCAAAACTTAGCTTTGCAGAGCAGCAGGCCACAGGAATGATCCAGGGAAAAAACAAGTCCCACACTGAAACATTGACAGGAAGCATAGATCAAAGCATCAGGTGGAGTTAAGTAGAGAAGAAGCTAACGAGCTCACCAGATCACCTGAGGGAGGAAACTCAGAAGCTGCAGTACCACTTTCCTCCACAAACGGAAGATCCCAGAGAGAATCAGCCGAAGTACCACTTGTGACCACAGGAGTGAACTCTGCCACAGAATTCACAACACAGAACCTCTCTGCGACAAAACAGCCCCTGCTCCAATCTCAGAAGCATCAACCTCGACCTGGAACGGAAGAGAAACATCTGGTTGACACAACACAGGGGCAGAAGAAAAACGACGCTTCAACTCTTGAAAAGCTTCCACAGCAGCAGAAGACCAATTGACCAAATCAGCACCCTTCTTGGTCAAATCGGTCAATGGTTTGGCAATACTAGAAAAATTGCAGATGAAGCGACGATAAAAATTAGCAAAGCCCAGGAACTTTTGCAGACTTTTCAGAGATGTCGGCTGAGTCCAATCATGGATGGCCTGGACTTTAACAGGATCCATCTCGATAGTAGAAGGGGAAAAGATGAACCCCAAGAATGAAACCTTCTGCACACCAAAGAGACACTTTGATCCCTTCACAAACAAAGAATTAGCACGCAGGACCTGAAAAACCGTTCTGACCTGCTTCACATGAGACTCCCAATCATCCGAGAAGATCAAAATGTCATCCAAGTACACAATCAGGAATTTATCCAGGTACTCTCGGAAGATGTCATGCATAAAGGACTGAAACACTGATGGAGCATTGGCAAGTCCGAATGGCATCACTAGATACTCAAAATGACCCTCGGGCGTATTAAATGCAGTTTTCCATTCATCGCCTCGCCTGATTCGCACCAGATTATACGCACCACGAAGATCTATCTTGGTGAACCAACTAGCCCCCTTAATCCGAGCAAACAAATCAGATAACAATGGCAAGGGGTACTGAAATTTAACCGTGATCTTATTAAGAAGGCGGTAATCTATACAAGGTCTCAGCGAACCATCCTTCTTGGCTACAAAAAAGAACCCTGCTCCTAATGGCGACGATGACGGGCGAATATGCCCCTTCTCCAGGGATTCCTTCACATAACTGCGCATAGCGGTGTGCTCAGGCACGGATAAATTAAACAGTCGACCTTTTGGGAATTTACTACCAGGAATCAAATTGATAGCACAATCACAATCCCTATGCGGAGGTAGAATATCGGACTTGGGCTCATCAAATACATCCCGGTAATCAGACAAGAACTCTGGAACCTCAGAAGGGGTGGATGACGAAATTGACAGAAATGGAACATCACCATGTACCCCCTGACAACCCCAGCTGGACACCGACATGGATTTCCAATCCAATACTGGATTATGGGCTTGTAGCCATGGCAACCCCAACACGACCACATCATGCAGATTATGCAACACCAGAAAGCGAATAATCTCCTGATGTGCAGGAGCCATGCACATGGTCAGCTGGGTCCAGTATTGAGGCTTATTCTTGGCCAAAGGCGTAGCATCAATTCCTCTCAATGGAATAGGACACTGCAAGGGCTCCAAGAAAAACCCACAACGCTTAGCATGTTCCAAGTCCATCAAATTCAGGGCAGCGCCTGAATCCACAAACGCCATGACAGAATACGATGACAAAGAGCAGATCAAGGTAACGGACAGAAGGAACTTTGACTGTACTGTACCAATGGTGGCAGACCTAGTGAACCGCTTAGTGCGCTTAGGACAATCAGAGATAGCATGAGTGGAATCACCACAGTAGAAACACAGCCCATTCAGACGTCTGTGTTCTTGCCGTTCAACTCTGGTCATAGTCCTATCGCACTGCATAGGCTCAGGTTTAATCTCAGGTAATACCGCCAAATGGTGCACAGATTTACGCTCACGCAAGCGTTGACCGATCTGAATGGCCAAAGACATAGACTCATTCAAACCAGCAGGCATAGGAAATCCCACCATGACATCCTTAAGGGCTTCAGAGAGACCCTTTCTGAATATAGCTGCCAGCGCAGATTCATTCCATTGAGTGAGCACGGACCACTTTCTTAATTTCTGGCAATATACCTCTATCTCATCCTGAGAGCCTCACAAAGAGCCAGCAAATTTTTTTCTGCCTGATCCACTGAATTAGGCTCATCGTACAGCAATCCAAGCGCCAGGAAAAACGCATCGATATTACTTAATGCAGGATCTCCTGACGCAAGAGAAAATGCCCAATCCTGAGGGTCGCCACGCAAAAAAGAAATGACGATCCTAACCTGTTGAACTGGGTCACCAGAGGAGCGAGGTTTCAAAGCCAGAAATAATTTACAATTATTTTTGAAACTCAGAAATTTAGTTCTATCTCAAAAAAACAAATCTGGAATAGGAATTCTCGGTTCTAACAAAGAATTCTGAACCACAAAATCTTGAATATTTTGAACTCTTGCCGTGAGCTGATCCACACATGAAGACAGACCTTTAATGTCCATTGCTACACCTGTGTCCTGAACCACCCAAATGTCTAGGGAAAAAAAAAGGCAAAACACAGTGCAAAGAAAAAAAAATGGTCTCAGAACTTCTTTTTTCCCTCTATTGAGAATCATTAGCACTTTTGGCTTCCTGTACTGTTGTGATAGGCAATTCAGTATCACAATGGACATAGCGGTCAGAGCACATACAGTGATCTGACAATAACCCAAAATAATAGAACGAGCTCTGAGACGTGGGAACTCTGCAGACCGCAATCCCTAATCCTCTCCAAACAACACTAGAGGCAGCCGTGGATTGCGCCTAACTCTGCCTATGCAACTCGGCACAGCCTGAGAAACTAACTAGCCTGAAGATAGAAAATAAGCCTACCTTGCCTCAGAGAAATACCCCAAAGGAAAAGGCAGCCCCCCACATATAATGACTGTGAGTTAAGATGAAAAGACAAACGTAGGGATGAAACAGATTCAGCAAAGTGAGGCCCGACTTTCTTAACAGAGCGAGGATAGGAAAGATAACTTTGCGGTCTACACAAAACCCTAAAGAAAACCACGCAAAGGGGGCAAAAAGACCCTCCGTACCGAACTAACGGCACGGAGGTACACCCTTTGCGTCCCAGAGCTTCCAGCAAAACAATTAGACAAGCTGGACAGAAAAAATAGCAAACAAATAGTAAAGAAGAACTTAGCTATGCAGAGCAGCAGGCCACAGGAATGATCCAGGGAAAAACAAGTCCAACACTGGAACATTGACAGGAAGCATGGATCAAAGCATTAGGTGGAGTTAAGTAGAGAAGCACCTAACGACCTCACCAGATCACCTGAGGGAGGAAACTCAGAAGCCGCAGTACCACTTTCCTCCACAAACGGAAGCTCCCAGAGAGAATCAGCCGAAGTACCACTTGTGACCACAGGAGGGAGCTCTGCCACAGAATTCACAACAGAGGAGATGACTTACAGCTATATACTATATACAAGAGGAGATGACATACATGTATATACTATATACAGGAAGAGATGACACACGTACAGTGGTGGCAAAAAGTATTGACACCCCTGCAATTCTGTCAGATAATACTCAGTTTCTTCCTGAAAATGATTGCAAACACAAATTCTTTAGTATTATTATCTTCATATAATTTGTCTTAAATGAAAAAACACAAAAGAGAATGAAGCAAAAAGCAAAACATTGATAATTTCACACAAAACTCCAAAAATGGGCCAGACAAAAGTATTGGCACCCTCAGCATAATACTTGGTTGCACAACCTTTAGCCAAAATAACTGCGACCAACCGCTTCCAGTAACCATCAATCAGTTTCTTACAATTTTCTGCTGGAATTTTAGACTGTTCTTCTTTGGCAAACTGCTCCAGGTCCCTGATATTTGAAGGGTGCCTTCTCCAAACTGCCATTTTTAGATCTCTCCACAGGTGTTCTATGGGATTCAGGTCTGGACTTCTGGTTGCTGGCTACCTTAGAAGTCTCAAGTGCTTTCTCTCAAACTATTTTCTAGTGCTTTTTGAAATGTGTTTTGGGTCATTATCCTGCTGGAAGACCCATGACCTCTGAGGGAGACCCAGCTTTCTCACACTGGGCCCTACATTATACTGTAAAATTTGTTGGTAGTCTTCAGACTTCATAATGCCATGCACGCTGTCAAGCAGTCCAGTGTCAGAGGCAGCAAAGCAACCCCAAAACATCAGGGAACCTCCGCCATGTTTGACTGTAGGGACCGTGTTCTTTTCTTTGAATGCCTCTTTTTTTCTCCTGTAAACTCTATGTTGATGCCTTTGCCCAAAAAGCTCTACTTTTGTCTCATCTGACCAGATATCATTCTTCAAAAACGTTTTAGGCTTTTTTAGGTAAGTTTTGGCAAATTCCAGCCTGGCTTTTTTATGTCTCGGGGTAAGAAGTGGGGTCTTCCTGGGTCTCCTACCAGACAGTCCCTTTTCATTCAGACGCCGACGGATAATACGGGTTGACACTGTTGTACCCTCGGACTGCAGGGCAGCTTGAACTTGTTTGGATGTTAGTTGAGGTTCTTTATCCAACATCCGCACAATCTTGCGTCGAAATCTCTTGTCAATTTTTCTTTACCGTCCACATCTAGGGAGGTTAGCCACAGTGCCATGGGCTTTAAACTTTTTGATGACACTGCGCACGGTAGACACAGGAACACAGGAACATTCAGGTCTTTGGAGATGGACTTGTAGCCTTGAGATTGCTCATGCTTCCTCACAATTTGGTTTCTCAAGTCCTCAGACAGTTCTTTGGTCTTCTTTCTTTTCTCCATGCGTAATGTGGTACACAGAAGGACACAGGATAGAGGTTGAGTCAACTTTAATCCATGTCAACTAGCTGCAAGTGTGATTTACTTCTTGCCAACACCTGTTAGGTGCCACAGGTAAGTTACAGGTGCTGTTAATTACACAAATTAGAGAAGCATCACATGATTTTTCGAACAGTGCCAATAGTTTTGTCCACCCCCTTTTTTAAGTTTGGTGTGGAATTATATCCAATTTGGCTTTGGGACAATTCTTTTTGTGTTTTTTTCATTTAAGACAAATTAAATGAAGATAATAATACCAAAGAAATTCCTCTCATGTGCAGGTATTTCTCTTACAAGTCAGATTATTTATAGCGCCCCATGTCTTTATCATATACCGTACTGTCTTGTTAGATATACAGTATAATGCAATGACGGCTGATGGAGCATGGGAAAGCTTCTTTTCTAATGGAGGACCTGATGGACAGATGTCAGATGTCACTACACACATATAGATATATATAATATATATACAAATATTTCACCACACATGTCACACATACATTATATATGTGCTCTATGTAACATGTCACACATCGCACATATCTCCGCCCACCATTCCTAGGAGTAAGAAGCACTGAACATGAGCTCCTGAATTTCCATCACTTTATACCTTGTAATGAGGCAACTGTAAGACAAAACCTGGAAAAACTCAACTCCGTGGAACATAAAAGTGATCTGGACTGAACTGGACTTTACTTTTTATGAAAAAAGGAAGAATTGGAGGATTTAAAGGACAAAACAAGAATCTCCTTGAGGATACAGACTGGAAACAGCCGGCACCATACATCTGACATCCTGATACCTGGACCTATAGAAGGTAGGAGAATTCTTTAACTACAACACAACCTATAGACTTGCTACAAATTAACCTCCTTAGAAACAAGGATTATAATTAACATATAACTACAAAATGGAAAACACAAATTTAGAACAAGTAAATGAACAAAGCCCAGAGCCAGAGACACAGGAATGCTGGAGGCCAGATCAGGAGATAACACAGGGGGGGCAATAAACTCAAGAAGGACTACATTAGAGAAAATCCAGAGACTCTTTATGCAGATTTCACAAAGGGAGAACGAAAAAGAAAAACCAATGTATTATTCTATACAGACCAACCCTCAGCCTGGCACACTGCGCTGTGCAATCGATATAAACATGTATCTAAATCCAAGTATGCCCAGCAGATTAAAATTACCAGCCAAGCAGATGATAACACCAATGCGCTCACCATAATCCTATACAACAATGGCACAGTCATGGCGCAGGGGACGGAGGAGATTCTGCAGCAATTTGAAAATTGTTTTTCAGATATCAAAGAGCAGGCACAAACCTATAAAGGACTACAAGCCCCAGCAGCTACCTCTAATGCTCACATAGAGATTCCCAAACAGAGCTGCCCAACCCCCGACACTTCACACCTCTCGCCTGATAACATCAGAGACTTCTTATCTCTACTAGAAAGTGACTTGGTCCAACTGAAATTAGAATGTGAAAGAAACTCACAAAGCAATGCAAATTACCAAGCAACAAATGACACAGCCATACAGAAAATAAGGGCCGAAATGTGTGAAATGAAATGTCAACACAAGGCAGCACTACAGGAAATGGGGAAGCTGAAAGAAGACAATGATCAACTCCAAAGGGAGATTACAGAATTAAAAGCCCATAGCCCTGGACATCTGAACCAGCAGAGGGCAATGAAAACAAGCCAGAGAGCAGACAACATGGCCACCACTGAACAGAATGTAGAGACACCAAACAGCATTAAAATAATAACCAACAATATGATGGAAGAGAGAAGAGAACCAGCAAAACCAGCACCACAGACCCCCAACAGCAGCACCGTAGCC